>NC_083646.1:26709026-26769026 GCF_963576545.1 Limanda limanda
TGGGTCAAGATGTTCATTCTCTCTATCTCTCTCCCTCCCTCACACACACACAGACACACAAACACACACACACACACACACACACACACACACACACACACACACACACACACACACACACACACACACACACATATACACACACACACACACATACACACACACACAACTGCACAGTTCATCCACCATCTCCTTTCATTTTATCATCTTTCACTGTCTTCTGTCACTTTTCTATCATCTTTCAGAGCAAGAGTCACCACTTTGCAGCAAACAAACACACACACTAATAACACATATTGCACAACAATGTACATATGACTGGTTTAAACAGACAGCTTACTTCTTGTAAAGGTCAAAACTACATTTCAAAGAAATTAAGAAAAAAATATGTGTGGTAAAGAAAGACAAATCCAAAAATGCTGTTGTTGCTGATAAATTGTGCCGAGTTAGTGAAGTAAAAGAGGTTACAGGGGAAAAGCAGTTTAGTGAAAACGTACTGTGAGCATTGCTGTGGTCCAGTCCTCTCACAGGAGCCCGTTTCTCTCTGTAATGACTGTACTGCCGCTGGAACCATTGAACCTGGAGATCACAACACAAATTACTGTAAGGACAACAGGAAATAATGTTGAGTTTAGTCAATCTCTAAAATATTGTTCGCATAGTTTGTGATACAAATACTACAAAGTCTAGTTTGCATGTATGTCACTTTGGTAAGTTTAATAATAATGAAAAGCAACAGAGATAATGAAATGTTTTGTTTTATCCAGTTTTATTTGGTTTGAAAGAGAGGGAAATCCATAGCAGAGGGAGAGTTGGGCATCTTTATGGAGGAAAGTAAAAGGTTTCCTCTTCATTAGTTCAAAGAGCACTTGTTTGCTCTGCAGTTTGCGGTCCCATTGTCCTGGGTTAAAAGCAAGGAAAACACTTGCGCCTCATTCTCCTCTGTCCTCCACAGCGCACACGCACACGCAAATTTCTTTCATAGGCTGCTGCTTGCAGCTTTGATCTGATAAGAGGCTGGTCCTTGTGAAGGTGGGCACACTAAATCAAACAGCAGATCACAGACATATACATATCAGTGTCAGGGCTCTATTGTCCTCTTAAATCTGAGTGGAAGAGGTTGAAAATAAATACTATTGAGAGGCGGCTGCAGTCTTTTATGTCCTAAAAGCCTGCTAGCTTTTTTCTCCCTTCATATTCTTCAATTAGACTCAATTAACAAGAACTTGAAGCTGTTCTTGAAGCTGCTCTGAACCAAGAAGTGGATGCGATACATGTACAGTACTGGAAATTTAACCAAATAAATGTTTACAGTATATTAGGCTGATCATATTGATTATCTTGATGAAAGAAGAGATTAAATACAAAACAGAGTAAGCTCAGTTAAATACTAGTGCATATATACTGGAGACAATCTTTTATTACACATGTTTACCATAGGGTTTATATACAAAAAAGCAGAGTAGGAGCCAGAGCCTTTCATTTATCAAGCTCCTCTCCTGTGGACTCATCAGTTAGAGCTATTTCAGGTTTGTCTTGGACCTTAGTTCTGCTGCTATAGGTCAGGTCACCTGACATTTGGAGCGTCTCTATCATCTTCTCCCTCTTTAAAACATTAATTTCTCAATACATATAACTGACATCTTCCCTTGTTCCTTAACGTTTGCAGTTCCAAGATCGCTGCTGTGGCCACATCGTGGATTGTGATGGTGGCTCGTATATTGTGATTGTGGACGATGAATCATGACGGTGGATCGCGAATAGATATTGTGATGGCAGGTCGTGGACAGTGATGGTAAATCCTGACAGTGGTGGTGGATTGTGATGGTGGATTGTGGAATAAAATGCTTCCATACTGCTCCTGTGGTGTCATCCAAGTGTCCGTAAGCCCCGGCATTCATTAATTCACCACATGTTTTATGGTTAAGGTTAGGTTTAAGAGCCTCCAGAATTTCTGGAGACTTTCTCCACCTAACCTCCTATAAAGCCCACACGAACTCCGCAGCTGGATGTTTCACACACTTGTAAAACTGCAACTAAAAACAACAATACATTTCAAAATCACCCCCAGCTTACTCGGCAAAATATAAAAGTCAATTCTGACTCCTCAGCCAAGATTAAATAGTGAATGGTCTAGTCTTGCTGACCACTCAAAGCGCTTTACAGTACAGATTAAAAATCGGTGAAATCTGTCATTATGTCTGTGGTCTAAAACGTTTAAAAAATCGGTCAAGAGTTGAAAATCCTTTATTGTGCAGCAGGCTTAACTTATAAATAACAAAAAACATGCAGTAGTTCATACGAACAGAGATAACAAGGATGTAACTGTGTGTGTGTGTGTGTGTGTGTGTGTGTGTGTGTGTGTGTTTGAGTGTGTGTGTGTGTGTGTCTACTACCTTGTAAAAGCCCTCGAGCCCCTCCTCTAGAGGAGCAGCCAGGACACGGTGATCAATACACATGATAGGGAGCTAATCGCTCTCTGTCAAACCAGCCCCTGCCAGCTACTAATGGCACACACTCACCAGGGAATGTCTGTAAACCTCTGTGTGTGTGTGTGTGTGTGTGTGTGTGTGTGTGTGTGTGTGTGTGTGTGTGTGTGTGTGTGTGTTTGTGTGTGTGTGTGTGTGCTTGGGTGTGTGTGTATGTGTGTGGGTGTGTGTGGTTGTAGGCGTGGGCTTTAATGGCAGATTGAGACTCTTTAGGGAGTGTTGCTCAAGGTTAGACTCAGGGGACGAGGGGCAATTGACCACACTGTCTGTGACACTGACCCCTCCACTGTCAGCGCATTCATCATCCAGCAGTGACATATAGGCAGCACACACAGACACAAACACACAGACAATGCACACACACACCACAAGTGCAACACACATTACACATTCTGTATAAAAAGTGGTGTGTAAATGCACCCAAAAAGTCACCCAACAGAGAAGATACATAATAAATAGAAGCGAGATGCGTGAAAAAAGATAAAGCCAGGGAATATAAAAAAATATGAAAATTTGACAAATCATTTTCCAGCAGTGAGGGAGAAAAAGAGATCAGTTGAGCACTTGCATGATGGAATGGCTGAGGTAGAACACAAGTGAATGTGTGCAGGAGGAGGAAAGGAAAGACAGTAAGATAGAGGGAGTAAAACTGTATATATGTGTGTGTGTGTGTGTGTGTGCGTGTGTGCGTGCGTGCGTGCGTGTGTGTGTGTGTGTTTAGACATCCCATGATGAATGTGTATGTTTTTCTATAGAATGGCAGTGAATATTGAAAGAAAAGTGTGTGTGTGTGTGTGTGTGTGTGTGAGTGTGTGTGTGCACATAATACTCCCATGTCTCTACATGAATGAGTGGATGTGGTGGATGGCAGGCAGCTGCAGCGGTGTGATATGCACCGGGCTGCACACATATCAGCGCTGACATTTTGGGCTTCGCTACCCAACCACAGCCCCTTGGGAAAGCAATGGCGACAGCGGCAGTGGCCACATGCCCCACACACCCCCAGGCTCACCACCGCCTGTCATTCACAACACTGCGTTTCCTTACACAAGGCCATCCCAGGGCTGGCCTGGCCTAGCTATTGATTCCAAGCTGGACACGTTACAACATTACCCAAGTAGTGAAAACACGGCAGGACCTCCACTGACACAAACACCAAGACCCTGATACACCGCTCATCCGTGGTCCTCAACCCTTCAACCACACCCACCCACTCTCTGCGTCTTCATTCAATCTCCCATTTCTACAGACGACACTGATAGCCCCAACCACAGGGAGAAAAAAGACAGAGGAGGGGGATTGTGTGTGTGTAGCAGCCAACCAGAAGGTTAACAGTGAAACCAACACAGACCCGTTGGAAAAAAAAACAGTGAGCTCTACAGTGGCAGGAAGTAAAAGGAGGGAGGGAGAAAAATAGCATGAATTGAAAGAGAAGAGAAAGATAGCAGGCAGATACACTCTGGCCCCTCCTCTAGCCTTCTTCTCGGGCACCTCTTGGCCTCTTCTCCCTTCTCTCCTCCTCACCCCCTCCCCACTGGGGCCCTCTGGTGTGGTGCTCACTCCATTGTGTCAGCCTTCAGAAGTGCTCAGTTTGAGTGGCAGCCCGTCACAGATCAGTTCCCTGCTAAAGCGGCCTGGCAGGCCGGGGTGACGGGCCAGGAAGGGATCTAAGTGGGGTTTATCAGCGCTTCTTAACGCCTCTCCGGCTCCCTGACACAAAAGAGAGTGGGTATTAAACATCTAAAGCAAACCAAAAAGCGTGAAAGCTCCTTATAGGGCCGCGGGATTGCGGATGTGACTAGAGTTTTAAAAAAAAATAGCCAAAGAAGAAATATAAGGGGTGGAGAAAAAGAAGAGCACAAAACACAGCAGAGGAGAGGCATAGAGGCAAAACTCTAATGTATTCTTTTTTTGTTCTGTGTAGACAGAGGAATGGGGGGGGGACACATCTGTAGCATCAAGATGGAACTAAGTCAGTGAAAACTGGCCTTATAATGCTTTTTACCTGTTGTTTTTGAAGCTGACAAATGCAACAATCTGAAATTATTTATATAAAAAAATATATAGGCACAAATGATGTATTATCATGGAGGAAATAGTTATTTCATAGTATATTCAAAAAACACATCAACACACCTGCAACGAGCAGATCATACAGCATGCCATCGTTATCTATCCACTGAAGTTACTGCATTTACCGTTAACATTTTAGAAAGCAGAGCAACAATGTGTTCTAACAAAATTCTCAGTCGGTGCAATTAAACTGAGTGCAGTTCTGAGACTCATCTTGTGTAGCATCATTTCTCACAACACCATCAGAAGGCCAAACTGTGGCCGTCATGTTACTGACTCATGTCGGTGCACTGGCTGTGACTGAATACTGTCTGAGTGCTGAGCAGCCGGTCTGACATGCTGTGGTGAGGTGTTTGTCAGGAGGACGGCTCCTGTACTTCAATTTGATTATTACGCCATTTCTCAGAGGTAAGTGGATCCAAAGTAGGCCCTCTCGCTCTCAGAGCCCATGCAGCGAGGAGAGGAAGCTTCTCTCTGCTGACGAGTCCACAATAGTCAATGTCACACTTCATGATCTATTTCCATGTCAACTCCACTTGGAAAAGCAAATGCTTGCAATTGGGCTGCAAACCGTTCTTTATCCAGGGGTTTGAGACGTATGCAGCAACGTCTGACATGAGGTCTAACTAACCATGATGTCTGAATTTGTTTTTTCCCCTCGAGCCTGAGGTTGACGGTGTTCAGTTTTACCATCAGAGATTCCAGTTCAGGAGGCCCGTGCTGCTCGTGCTCCTCGTGCTCCTCGTGCTCTTCGTGCTCCTCGTGCTCCTCGTGCTCTTCGTGCTCCTCGTGCTCTTTGTGCTCCTCGTGCTCTTCGTGCTCCTCCTGCTCCTCCTGCTCCTCGTGCTCCTCCTGCTCTTCGTGCTCCTCGTGCTCCGCGTGGTCCTCGTGCTCCTCGTGCTCTTCGTGCTCCTCGTGCTCCTCGTGCTCCTCCTGCTCTTCATGCTCCTCGTGCTCCCCGTGGTCCTCGTGCTCCTCGTTTCTTGTTGACAGAAAAGTTTTTATCTCAGGTAGCAAGTCACTGCAGCACTTTGTTGTGAGTTCAGTTTTGATTTCCTCTTTGGTCTTGAAGTTGTAAATGGCCCATCCTTGTATTACAACCCTGGGCTCAAGGGAGATCACCATCTGTGAAAGGCCTCCTGGGTTAAGTCAAGAGGTGACTTACACAAAATTAAGCTTGAGTAGTTGCATCTTAAGTCACAGGATTTATGAAACCCGATTGCTGGGCCTTCAACTACGATTTGGTTAGTACACTATCCTAGCATGGATTTGCATTGATCAACATCAATGTAAATATGCCAGGGTTAGCTGTAGGAGCTCATTTGCACCTGTTGTCCCTGAGCAGGAAGACGATTGAAAGGTATCATATGAAACACAGTATGTCAAATATCAGACAATAACTTAGTGTGGTAAATAACATACAGTTAAGGAGACAGGAGAAAGAAAGAAGATTTTACTCATATTCTTGCTCAGAACATATTAATAAAATTATACTACAATATTAACATAAAGATTATCTGAGAGGACATCAATAGATCAAGGAAAATACTACACTTGGGAGAATTACTCATGTGTACAAATTTGCTTAGATTTTAAATAATATATCTATTTGATTTTAAAAGTGTAGTAATTGGTACAGTTTCTGACAACTATAGGACGTCTTCAGTCTTAGGTGGTGTGTGTTGCTTTTCTACTATCTTTTAGATAGTACTCAGATTTGGTGGCACCGCATAGATAAACACTTGTCTTTCACCAAGGCAGAAAAATAAATAAAATCAACTCCTGATTGTTCCATTCCCATTTTTTTAGATTTCGTATTCCAACAATGAGCTAGCCAATTTACTTGGATAAGACTAATTCAAGAGGAGTTGGAGCCATGTTTGATTGACCTGCTCCTTCTCCTGCTCTTGATTGTTAAAAGTGTATGTGTCTGACTTCTCTCAGCACAGAGTGTTCTGTTGTTCGAGGTTAAAGTGGCTGCGACAATTAGCTGTGGCCTCCAAACGCTAAGTTAACTGTAGGCAGCTGTTCAGACAAGAAAATAAACATGCACATCAGAAGACTGGTACATACTGCGAACCGCTGCTTTCTCTACATGTGCATTTAGTGTGTGTAGCACACCAGCAGGGAGTGGGGTGTTTAAGTCAGAAGCTGGCAGGGGTTTATTTTGTGAGACATTTTGTAAAAGGTCAATCAGAGTCACAACTGTGCGTTTGAGGATGAAACTGCATGAGGTATGATGGTTAGGAGAGTTAGGACGAGGGTCACTGAGGAAGGGGAGGGGTCTGAAGTAAACAAGGTTCACAGAACGACATGAAAAACACTGAGATGGGATTATAACACAGTCCTGTCTCACTCTCACAACCGTACACAGTTGTGGTTTCCTGTGTGGTTATTTCCTTGGGCGTATGTCCGATGTTAATGTGCATATTTGCTGTCTGAGTTCTTGTGTGTTTTTGTGTGTGTAAGTGAGTGTGTGTTGTCTCTTATCCTCACATGTATATGTTGATCTGTTTTTCTACAGCTTTGCTAATTATGTCATTAGCAGTGTGAGTAATACAACAGCTGATTGTTGCTTTGCTGACAGAGGGCAGCGTCGGCTGGGATTACATGGCGGCAAAACTACCTCCCCCTCCTCTGAGAAACCACCACGGACTTCCTTTGTGTGTGTAGAGTGTGTGTGTGCATGCATGTTTGTGTGTCTCTGTTGTAAAAAATAAGCTGTTGTCATACAGCTCTCCACATGTGAGCCTCAGAGCTCCATTCCTATGGACCGCTTTACCGCATCCAGTCTTTGATATGAGCGACAGTCGCTGCTGCAATACCTATTGATTTATGGAGGGTGTCTATTATTCCTGTTTTATGGAATGCAATCAAAGTCATGAGCTAAAGTGAAATGTTTTACCTTTGAAAGGATTTCATTTTGAAGAAATAAACAGTTCTCATCAACTGTGCTGAACAGGTATTTCTGACATTTTGAAATGACTGGGAATTATCTTTTGTTTACCTCGGTTCCACATCATCATCATCATCATCATCATCATCATCATCATCATCATCATCATCATCATCATCATCATCATCATCGCGATCATAATCTTCACTTGTATGACTGTTTTTTGTTTTTCAGGATGGAGTTCCTTTAAAAATATTAGGTTTCACTTTTAGTTCTTATAGTTGTCAAAGTGTTTAAATGTATTTGTATATATTGACTATTTAGGCCTATATAACATAACATATATGACTCTATTACATCAGTAAAAATATTGTGCCAAACATATTAGTGGCAGAATGGTCATGCTCTAATATATTAGTATCAGCAAAATATAGTGGTTATCACACGGCTATTGGTTATTTTATTGACCTATCTAGCGGACGTGTAATGTCGCTCAAATGCACATAGGGCCATGCACATAATGGAGAATGAGCCTGACAGTTCATTTTTTACTTTGGAAACAGCAAATAACAACAGGCCCACTTACACTTACAATTGGTAAGGAGCAGGTCAAAGTTAATGAACCATTTGACTCTGCAAAGGTTAGGTCTATGTTTGTATGTCAGTCAACCAGAAGTGTCTTCATTCCCACTGCAGCCTCTGTGATGCCGATGTGTTGTGAAACTCGTCCCCTTCCGTTCCATCATCTGCCTTCATGTTTTTTGTTTCCGTTCTTTCACTCTGAATTCAGATGATAGAACCTGGACATCTGTCTTGATGTTCTACCGAGATAGATTGATGTGATTTTGCCAGAGAACCATGTGACAAGTTCAAGAACTTACTCAGAATTATAGCAAACACTACAACACTGTCTGCCAAATGAAGCATTTCTGCAGAGTAACCAATGGAAACTTAATGTTCCATCCCAGGGTTTGTTTTGAGAATGTTACTGCAGATAGTGGTGGTGATTTTACCTCAGAAGACAATTTAAGAAGCAATAAACCAACATTAAGCGACTCCACCTGACTTGGTGCCGCAATTAGTGAGCTCTGTAATGTAACCCACCTGCCATGCAATGCAGAGTACAGTGTGTGATGCAGAGTGAGAGGCAGCACACAGGTTTGTGGAGACAGAGGTCTGGTCAGAGGTGGGCGGATGGAGCTCAGGCTTTGGCAGCTGGCCAGCTACTGTAGCTAACACACTGTAATTATGCTTGGCAACACACAACCCACAGTAAATACTTCTACCATAAAGCTATTACAATATTGAGTGTTTCAGCCTAAAAATGCAATTAAAGTGGATTCTGTAAGCCTAATTGATTTGAGAACAAGGAAGTGATTGTCCTATTAAAGAGGATTTTCTATTGGGCTCAACTCAGGGGTGTTAGAGATGTGTTTTCTTGCCTCAGTCTTTCAACAAACTGGCCCACAAACTTGAATGGAAAGGTTTTTAAAAATGCAAGAGTGTTTTGTGAGGAGATGCATTGTCCAAGTGTGCAATTGTTCATTATCCCAAAACATTATATGTGTAATCCATTACATTTAAGACTCATTACGAAATGTACGAAAGTCATTTTCACCTCAAGTTACCATGGTAGAAAAATAATTAAAGTTACAATTTAATGAAACCATGAACCATACATGGAGTCACTGAAGATTGCGCATAAATTAATTTAATTAATCACACGCATACTGATTCAGATGATAAGTCTGAATCAGAAAGTTTGGAGTCCTCTCTCTCTTTTACTTGTTATGGCTCTTGCTCATGTGTTTCGCCGCATCATGTGTGTGTGTGTGTGTGTGTGTGTGTGTGTGTGTGTGTGTGTGTGTGTGTGTGTGTGTGTGTGTGTGTGTGTGTGTGTGTGTGTGTGTGTGTGTGTGTGTGTGTCTATAAACAGACTGCTGCCTTGTGTGTTTGTATCTGTGTGTCACTGAAGGACCAGTGTGTTAGGGAAGGGCCAGAGGTCTGGTGAACCCTGGAGAGAGGACAGCGCCAAGGCCGCATCTCGGACTGCTCCTCCTGTCCCTCCTCCCTCACCCTGGGCTGTCATGGGATGTCTCAGCGGGTGACGGTTTCCCTGGCAACGGGGGCCCGGTGAGGAGGCAGCATTGTGCGCAGAAAGGCTTGTTGAAGGTGGCGAGGGAGGGAGGGAAGGGAGGGTGGCACAAAGTGATATCGGGTGGAACAGGCACACGAGCTCCACAAGCAAGGTAAACAACTTTCAGCCATTACTCACCACACGGCTCTGCTTTTCTTTTCTTTTTTTCCCCTTAACGCTAATCAACACAAGACCCTGATTAAAACAGCAACGCCAGCCGAATTAACTTCCATTTGCATATACATGCTGTGTAAAATCAGAACCGATGCCAGAGTGTGAGTTCACCTTGACGTGGCCATGTTAAATGTATCAAATACTCACGTCTAAGTAGCTGAACACTCTGATTTGCTTTAGTCACAAATCCATTTCCCGCTGTGTTACACAGACAGAGCAAGTCAGACCACAAAAAAAAAACAACCTCAGAGTTCTTTCGAGAACGTGCATCTTAATCCACTCCCCAGATCCCATTTTATTTAGCAGAGTGTTGATTTATTGGTACAGTTAAGAAACACTCACCCCTGGTGCAGTCGCAAGCCTGCTCTCAAAGGTGGCTCGGTCAGAGCGCCCCCTGCTGTCTCTCAGGCTGTACACATCCTCCAGGCTGCCAACCTGTCAGTATGGAGACAGAACGTGTGGCCAGGTTAGAGAAGCCCACACTTTCAGAGTTACACAACGTGACATTTGATGTGAGATTTGCTTGGTTGAGTGTCCTTTGCAATTCTAAAGAATAGGAATGGAAAATAGATGCATTTGGTAAATCATGCAAGTGTTTTCATTATTACACAGAGTACAATAAGGTAGAGTTTGTGGCGTATTCAGCCTAATCACCCAAATTACCCCTTTGCACAACATGATTTCAGTGTATCCCCTCTGGCCATCTGTCTTGTGTGGGTTTTTCTGCAAGAGGTGGGCTGAAATCAAATAGCACACAGTTTATCTAACTTTATCCTGGGCTTTTCATTTCCAAGCCTTATAAACTCAATCGTATTGACCACCTGGGAGAGTTAGAACTAACTAAGTGAAATCTACTCGGCAGCAATTGTGTGCAGGGCGCACGATGTGTGTGCATGCAAGTGTGTGTGTGTGTGTGTGTGTGTGTGTGTGTGTGGCTTGCTGATTCTATCTTCCTTCACTTTCATTCTCTCTATTCTCTGTCCCTGAGGTGCATCAGGGCTGAGACTGCCGAGTAAATTGTCCCAAATTGAGTTCCTTCTTGCCGGGAGATACAGGCCACATCCCGACCGTTTAGAGCGAAACAGAGAGAGAGAGGCAGAGAGAGAGCGGGAGAGAGAGAAAACAATCACAGCACACATCACTCGCTTGAAAATTTTCTCTCTAATTTCTCTCTTTGCCTTTCTTTTCTACCCACCCTCCCTGTCTCTCCCTCTTTTTCTCTCCTCTGCTGATTTCCCTGCTGCTTCTCTTTCTTCTCCCGGCACATTATTCTTCTGATTCTTCCTATTTATATCACTCCCTGTGTGTCATCCCTTGTCTTTGTCTGCTGTGATAGGTATACATCAGGCTTTCCTTGCTCAACTTGGCTTGCTCTTCCCTTTGATGACTCCCCCCCCCCCCTTCTTTCCTCTATCTCCTTTCTCTCTTTTCTCCCTCGATTCCAGCCAACCAATGGCAACACCATTTCTCTTCCCTCTCCACGTGCTTTCCTTACTCCTGTTTCTCTCCCAACTGCTCATTCCTCCTTTGCTCTCTCTCATCTCACCTTCCATTGCTCGCTGTACCTGGTGACATGGTGCCCATCAGTGCGGACCTCCTGGGTGGAGGAGTCTCGCTCTGACAATAATCACACAGTAAGTTCATAACGCTATAGCAGCCCAGCTGAGCCGAGCTGCGCCAAGTTGAACTGAACTGAGCACACGCGACTCCCCGACACCGGCACACTCCATTTAACTCGGCAGGGGGGCGTCAGGCTGGCTGGGGCAGGGATGAAGTATGAGACAGGGACAGGGGATGCCAGTGGGTTTTTGGAGATGGGGGCTGCCAGGGGGGTTGTTGATGGAGCAGTGACTGGAAACAGATATGGAAATGGGATGAAGAAGATGGGGCTGTAACTGGTGCTGCGGGGGATGTAGAGCGGGTAAGGTTTTGGACTTTTGGGTTTGGGCTTTTTTTTATATGCTCATGTCACCATCTCCGCATGGTTCTTTCACTGCTTCTCTCCCCTTAGCTTTTAGGGAGTTTTAATACTGGCAGCAGGGTGATAGAAAAGTATCTTCGACTGGAGAATTTGAATTTCAAGCTTTTACAACTAACTAGCCTGGAACTTTGATTTTACTAGTGGGACAAGAATATATTTCGCTGTAGAGATAAACCATTAGGAATATCAACATTTTCCTCAGATGTAGAATAAAACAAAAATAAAAAACCATTTATAACTAAAATAACAAAATATGAAGCCATCATTTTGTGATAGATGAACTTCCTCAGTCATTTGAGTGTAATCCTGTAACATAACAAACACACGTAGATGAAAACCCTAACCCTTGGCAGAGGTAACTGGGACCATTGTAGTTCCTTCTGGGCAGAACCTATTAGACTTTACAAATTGCCCTAACTGTACAAAATCTAAAACAAATTCTGTTTTATTTTCCTCTTGAATTATGACAAAACGCTTGATACACACTTGAAAAGGTTTTTATAAATCTATTGATTTTCCAGTTTAAATTCTATAAACTGTACATCAATGTATGTTTAGTTGCCAAAAGCTCCACAGGATCTTTCCTATTTCTCATGCATACATGTACTCTGGCAAGACCTCAAAAATTGCCCCATCTAATAGAAAGATTCTGCACTTAGATGCACTGTACGAATGTGTGTGAATGGTTGAGTGGCATAAACTCTTTCAGTAGTCAACCAGGCTAGAAGAGCGCCATTTAAATACAGACCATTTACCATTTATTGTCAAAGTGTTTGAAATGTGCTATCTGTTCAATAACGACTTAAAACAAACACTGAAAGGTATGAAATTCTGAACATTATGCAAAAATTACAATTGTGGCTCTGATCTTACTGTGACGTCACACTTTCTATGATGCAAATGGTTCACAGAGGTGTTCTTATGGTGGAAAGTTTCTGCATATCCTCAGGACACAGCCATTGCTGAGAGCAGTCAAAACTGGAGAGCACACAAATATAGAGAATAATAATTGTGGAGCACCTTCAAAAGATAAAACACAGAGCAATGATGTACAGCAGTAGAGACAAGGTCAAGTCTACTGTCCAACAGGACAAATCCAGAGAGATGAAGAGGAGCAAATCTCATTTGAGACAACTGCCGGGAGACAGTCTTTGCAACCGGCATACATCTTTCTTTAATGTAGCAGCTGAAGAGTGGAGATTCATTGCCATGATGAGTAAGATAGAGGACACTTGCCGTGACCTTGTTGAATTTGAAAACAAGGTCTATATTCTCACTCTGAAATTGGACATGGCAAAGAGGAAGCTGAACCAGAGGAGGAAACAACAGGACCTGGACGAGGAGGCAGCCATGAAGCAGAGGGAGAAGGTTCATCTAATCCTAATGGAAACAAAGCAGCTTTAAGAAAAGCTGAGCGCTGGTGAGACATTGGCCCTCAAACTTAAGACTGGGCTCCAGCCTCCAGCACAGAAACCCTGCTGTAAAAGAAACACGACTTGAAGAAGCTCAGGGAGACTCCTCCGGTTGCTCAGCTGGAGCACCTGACGTAAGTGAACCCCAAAGCAACAGCTGTCCAGAAGAAAGCAGAGAGGGCCTTTTAAAACAGTGGCAAGGCCTCTCTTGAAGTCACAAACAGCCACATACAGAAAAACCTGTAGGAGAGGTTGAAGGATATAACTGACAGGAGCAGCATCTTGTGCTCCAGAATGCTTTGGAGTCCAGGATTCGGGACATTAAGGAGAAAAAGGTCTAAGAAGAGAAGCTGGAGTCAGGCTCTTCAAATGTACTACTCCAAATAAACAGCAACTGTATCTCTCTCCAGGCTGAAGACTGCACACCTTTCTCATCCCCTTCTCCCCCTTTCTCACAAACACCATTCTCCCCTCTCTCCAAACACCAAACCATCCCACCTCCCTCTCCTCCCCTTTCCCATGCCCTACCCTCCTCAAATCTGTTTCTATCCTGGACTGGATTATCTGGATAATCCAGTGGATCATTTGTATTATTTTAAACTAAATTTATAATATATATACAACCAGAAAATGTTCTTTCTCTGTCATTTATAAGTTTCTGAGAATTAGAGTTTATGTGGTAGCACCTATAGAAAGATCGTGTTTGAGAGATCA
This sequence comes from Limanda limanda, assembly GCF_963576545.1. NCBI lineage: Eukaryota > Metazoa > Chordata > Actinopteri > Pleuronectiformes > Pleuronectidae > Limanda > Limanda limanda. The sequence goes on from NC_083646.1 coordinate 26,722,903, forward strand.
TGAAGAAAAGTGTGTTGATGCCCGATTTGCAAAGAAACAACACATCTTAATTTTGAGACATCTCCTTTTCTTAGCTGTTTTTAGTTTTATTTTAATTTTTTTTGAGAAATCTCACATCGGATGTTGTAAAGAAGGTCATTGTACAACGATGAATCAAGTACAGAAAATAACCACAAGAAAATGAAAATGTAAAAATCTGTATACTTTCACATCAGGTGTCATTGTGTCCAGACCCTGTTGGGACTATGCATTGAGTCGCTCTCCATGGTGCTGATCCTGTGGCTGTGAAAGGATAAAGAGTGCGCTTGCTCTCTGTCTCTCTGTTTCTCTCTCGTGTTCACACCAGTGGGGAGTTCAGACTAACACTTTATCACGGCTAATGACTAATCACTGACTTTACCTGTAATATTTGCATGGCACATTATGGAGTCTGCCACTGACATGTTCAGTCAATTTCAGTCAGGTCAGGTCTTAAATAATCTTTCTCCCTCTGCCTTTATCAGCACATGGTGTTTTGTTTCAAAGTCAAACAAAACAGTTCCATTTAGTAACCAGGGTAGTGTTTCTGAAAAGACACACTGCTGCTGAATTTTTAAATTCAACATCCGACTCATGTCCACTGTACTGGGGTAGCAGCAAAAATCCCACAGACACACAAACCCAAAGCACCCAGTGGCCCATAAAAACAGATTAACACTTGAAGCTAAACGTGTCACTTTGACAACCTGACATTATTGACACTGGATGTGTGTGCACACAGTCAAACTAGAGCTGTACAAATTAGTGAGCAATTTCAAACCAACCACAACAAACACACACGCTCCACCCCAAACATACACACATATCCAGTGCCCTCCCAGCGCAGGTTCACAGCAAAACAATATGAGGCCAATCAGGGGACCATTGGTATGGCTCTCCCTCTGCTAATGAAGGCACTTTGAAAAGGTAATCTAATTCACCAGCAGCAATTAAGGCTGGGAGCGCCTTGTCACTATCAATTATCCGCTCCTTCACTCATGTTCTCCAGTGCGGTCGCTGAGGCTGTCTGACACACAGCACTGTCGGACAAATCAACCCCATCAGCCAGCCAGTCACTGAGAACACTAATCATGAGAGTGTTCAAAGACACACACACACACACACACACACACACACACACACACACACACACACACACACACACACACACACACACACACAAACAGAGTGATACTGTGTATTAGAATCATTGCACAATGAACTCAGTACGCTGAGCCTAAATTAGGACGTCCTGACTGGCCGTAGTCAGAGGTAGGTCTCTTCTTCAAAGGATCCATAAACTGTGTAAATAGTATTTACCATAAAGCTATACTGTCTGACTCATGTATAATGACGTTAGTATTAACAAATAATTGCTCATTGATGGAAAATCATGTAGAGTAATTTTTTTTTGTCTTTTTTTTGGTCTAAAAACTGACTAAAGATGAATATGGCTCATCGTTATCCTTAACGATTTGATGGTGTGGATCAAATTGGTCAAGGTAGTGTATAAACCATGTCGGACTCTAACAACATGTGTCCACGACCATAACTAAACACGGATTTGTTATGGTGGCTTCAGAAAATATTCAGATCCTTTGACTGTATTTATTGTGATGTAGATCTAATTGCAAATTGATCAAATTACCATTCCACAAACATTGGTGGAAATCATTTCAGTGTTTTTTGCGTAATCCTGCAAACAAATAAACAAACAACAAAAACACAAAGCAACCAACAAACAGACATGGCTGAAAACATAACCTCCTTGACGAGGTAATACATTTTAGCAAATTTATGAAGAATTACAAATTGAGATCTCTTTATGGAGGTATTCAGACCAATAATTCAGTTCTTCAGAAGCTCCAGCATTGGCTCTTTTCAGGCAAGTCTCAAACTTAGCACACTTGGATTTGCAGCAATATAATTAACAATGAATAAAATAACTAAATAACAAGTACTTTAGAAGCCATTGTACATACAATGTGTGCACAGATTGTGAGTTTATCATGTAAGATCTTTTCTTGTTAGTGTATTTTTTTCAGGTATTGCCAAACGTTGTTATAAACGAAAGCTGTTTAACAGTTTGAAGACATCCGGACGACTCACCGACAAAGTGTTGAGTCCAAAAACCTACTTGACCTACACAGGACTTTCTAATGCATGATATAATAGATTAGTAAGTAATACAGTGCTCAGACACCCAGCCCCCTAACCTTAAACCATCTTATTGGACTGAAGAAGTCTCTACACTTCAAACCTTCAGACACAGGAACTCAGACCAAAGCTCTAGTGAAGAGGAAACTGATGAGAATTGCAAAGCCTTCAAAGTAATGTTTGACAATGTTGCTGCAAGAAATATTAAATCCTGGACCCAGACATATGGTTGTGATACCTGCAATTTCAATTTAATCTTATCTTAAATGTCCTGTTAATTGTCATGTTAAAATGTAATTTCAGTTGTTCCATACAAAATTAAGCTTAAATGAATCTCTCCTGTCCAAAAACAATATCACTGATAAATGAATGTACTAAAAAACTCCCAGAATGCAATATACAGACTCTACCATTTGCAAAGGGATGTGCATTTCAAATTATTCACATCATGCGCATTTCTCTGTTAAAGGTTGCACCTCGGCAGACGGCAAAAATACCAGCTGGGTGCCCTTTAAGCACCAGTGGAAATAACCTCAGTGTTCTGTGTCTGTAATCCAAAAATATATAATGCAAATGGATAATGTAACAGTTGCATTAACTTAATCTACTATTGTATGAGCAGTTTAAAGAGCCACAGAAGGATCTGATCGGCATGTGGAAACCTACAGAGATATAGAAGAACGTGCAAACTACACTCCAGCATCCAGTTTATCAAGAAAACAAAAAAGACTTAATCCTTTTGACTTTACAGTGGATCAGCTGGAGACATAACTACCATGGCTGACTTCAACTAATAATGGAGTAAAAGTGTACTTAGAGTATTTTTGATAGAGCAATTAGAAAGAAGAAGAATAGATTACTAAAGTAACTGAATTTTAATTATTTCATAGTGGCTTTTCAGTTAGTTTTAGCACCTAATGTACAGCCTGAGGAACAGGTTCAGTTGCAGTAAATTAATTTGTGTTACACTAAATGTTTCATTGGCTGGTTTCCCTGGCACGTCTATTCTGCTACAAGTAATATACAACATACATTTTTTCATAAATCAAGGCAATACCAAAAATAAAATAAAAAAATAGTTAATATCTATACAAAACACTGAACTGCTCTAAAGTCTCAAACAACTCTGCTGGTTCCCTCTAGAACCTACAACACTTGATTCACTGGGATTTTTGTTTCGGGGAAAATATTTAAATAAACTTGATCTAAAAAAATATGAATGTTGTCATGACTATGTCATGACACTGGATTGAATAACAGTCAAACATGAATATGTCAATGTGTATTTGATGTGGTGATTTATATTAAACTGTGATAGCTGATCACACGACCTTAATTATAAATGGCTGCTAAAGAACATACATTTTATAGCACAACTCTACTTTCCTAATATGTGAGGTAGGTCTTCTATTTCTGTCTTATTCAGTCCACTCTAACCCTTATTTAATTACTGTGTTATGACACATTTTCCTTTCGTCTGCATTTTGTTTTAGTTTTCACTTGTTCTTCACTGATTCAATAATAAAATGTCTGTGTTCCCTCTGCACATCAGAATCTCATACTGCACAATGCATGACTTAAGGGCCTAAAATCAACATTCAAAACAGAAAACACTGACTTTAAGAAACTGTCTAAACACAGAACCTCAGCAGGAGCTATGGGTATTATATTGAACTTGTACTGTTCTCTTTTGTTTGTCAATGCCTGTTTTTTTATACTGAGTTTATTTCTGTGTGTTTATGTTCTTTTTCATTAGGATGACATCATTATCATATGATACAAAAACTAAAGACAACTGTCCAGCATGCAAGTGAGCAGTGTTAAAACTTTGCTTTTATAATTCATTTTACAATGAACATGTTTGAAAGAATTTAGAAAGTTAAATGTTTCATCTGTGAAACTGTGGCCAGCAGAAGATAATAAGTTAATGAGTAGACTTATGTAAGTTGTTTTGCTGAATCAGTCTTAAACAATTTGTGCCATGCTAAGTCACAGTTTGTGCTACCTCGGTTACAGAAAGGCACACACCAAACATCTAAAATGAAAAATAATAGTGAGACAGCAAAAGAAAAGGAAATGACTGTAAATTTGACTTCTGCTTTTTCTTTTTTTTTATTCTTTATTGCCATACAAGGAAACTTAAAGCGGCATGTATCAAATTTCTTTGTCACCGTGACTATAACTATGCAAAATGAAAAACCCAACCCAACACCCAAGCTTCCCTAAACACAGCGATTTAATGTTTTCCAGGTAATGTTTTCGTTTTTTGTACAGCTTATAACTTCCCAGTCTCGGTGCTCTCATCACACCTGTTTACAGCAGCAGGAACCTACCAAGCACCAAAGAAACACATAAAGTTAGAGAATTACAGGTTGATCCCACCTAAAGTTCAGGAATTTTAACATACAGTATATAGATGGAGGTTTTATGTCCTATTCCTATTGTCATATTTGGCCTATAGCTACGTTTGGGGCGGAATTTTCAACATCTTTGGATGAGCTTCTTTGTGCCTGGAAACAACAGAGTTTAAGGGAAAAAAGAAACACTACAACACCCGACTTCAGGTAAACAGGCAACCAGTCACTTCAACTAAGTTCTATTACTTGTTTAGTTTAATTATCCAATTATATAGTTGTAAACTGTTTTAATTTCAGTACATGTTGGTGGCAACACAACCTGTAACCCATCAAATACCAAAAATATATATATTTAAATTTGTTAAATCTCTGAAGTGGTCTTAATAACAAGCTTCGTCACAATCCTGATGGGTGCTTCAGCCTGTGATGGCAGTTTCAGCAGAGCTGGACTTCATTCACAGAGGCTGTAAGCTCCACTGCTGCTGACAGCCTCAAACAGACAAAAAGACAGAGGAGAGAGGAAGAGAAATGGAGGGGGGGGAGACAGTAAAATATTGCAAGATAAAACAAAAGCAAACATCAAGACATCAGGAGTCATTGAAGCTGTGTGAGAGCCATGTGAGGCAGCCCACCCTATGGAGAAAACAGCAGCTGGTGTGTACACTAACAGCCCTACAGGGGCTGTGGCCTCCACAGCCCTGACTGTGGAGAAGCAGAGAGGAGAGATGGGAGGAGGGCCTGGTGATGGAGGGGGTACGCTAGGGGCTAAATGGGGTGAGCAGTTAAGCCTTGTTGGTTACAGTATTGGCAGGAAATCCAGGAAGGAGAGGTGGGTCTAAAGTCCTTTTCAAAGAAACAAAACGGGTCTGAATATAATTAGTTTAGGATTAAATATGTAAATTTTACTGAAGCATTCTAGTATATTAAAACCTGGACCTTATCTTCTGCTGTACCATTATTTCTATAGGCAACAAAATGTCTCATATTTGGGAATGCGGCGACATCACTAAAATAAAGACAAACAAGGCAAAGAATATAACACGTGCTGCAATTCAAGCAAAACAAGAATTGATACGCACTGAGACATGATTATTTCCCCCCAAAACGCCAAAAGTATGAGAAGTTGTAAGGGTGTGAACGAACACACTAAATCACAATCACACAAATCCTCAATAGAGAAAGGATAATATATCTGATTACAAGAATAAGTAAGTATGAAAGAATGAAGACATTTAGATGATTACAGTCAAATCCAAGTCACGACATACATTATATTTTATAACATTAATTATGTCCATCATGAGACACCCTCAGTTAACAACCAGCACCCACAAATAAAATCCACCGTCCAAAGTAAAACAAAGAATTACAGTTCTTCAACTGCAAAACTAATTCTCCACCTGAAGTAAAATATTCCTCTAGTCATCTGCTATTGGGAAAACTGGTGTGCACTGAATACTATTAGAAAAGGTTTCAACTGGATTCTGTATTTTCTTGAAAACTATCTCTGATGCTTATTTGGTTAAGAAATAAAAAACAGCAGCAGAAACCAACAAACACATGAGGTTTTTCAAAAAAGCTTCAAACAAACAACCGCTCTAATTGTCAATTTTAGAAAATGTCTCTCATTCAAAACAAACCGTTGTTTTGGAATTGAACAAAAAAGCAAGGCATCATACCATTTTACAATATCTCTCAAAAAATGTAACATTATGTATGGACATGTTTATGTGCTTGGACCACTGCTCCCTGCGCTCATCCACCATCTTCCTTTTTCTTCTTTATCTCTCTCTCATTGCCTCTCTCTCTCCATTTCAATATTGAAGAGAGTTTTATTAAGGGCTAGACTCAGGCGTGCTGAGCCGCTCTCAGTAATTTTCCTACAAAGTGCTTTAATCCATCACACAGCCAACATGTGGCCTTTGCAGCCATACATCATCTCAGCCCTGAGAGAGAGAGAGAGAGAGAGAGAGAGAGAGAGAGAGAGAGAGAGAGAGAGAGAGAGAGAGAGAGAGAGAGAGAGAGGAAGAGAGGGAGTGGTATCATAATTTGTGCTCTCCTCCTCCTCCTTCCTCTTCCTCTCCTCCTCTTACCCTCACCTCCCAGCAAAGTTTCCCACCTGGGAGGGAAACCACATCTTCTCCACATATTCCTCAGTCCGGTCCTCTCTGCATTTACAAATGAGAGTGAGGTATGAGCGGGACTGGAGCGAGGGGTGCGATGGGGGTGTAAGCAAAGAGAGAGCGAAAATGAAAGAGATGGAGATAGGCATGAGTGAATGAGTGTGCGAGGCTGAGAGAGCGAAAGAAAGAGATAAGGGAAATGGAGAAAAGCTTACTGGAATGAATGAAATTGGTGACAAAAGCGGGTGATGGAAGCCAGTGTGTGTGTGTGTGTGTGTGTGCGCACGTGCGTACATACATACGTGTGTGTGTGTCATATGCACAAGGTGTGTGTGCATCTGTACTTTGCACGAAGAAATAGAAATAGGCAGAGGACTGGAGATGTGTATTTCCCAGCATGCAGCTGGTGTCGCGTTGCCCTCTATGTTGCCCCCGGCCAACACCTGCCTCCATTTCACTCCCTCCACCCTCCCTGTGCTGGGGAGCAGCGGTGAACTCTGGGCCCCCTGACTAATGGAATGGGCCCTCGCTCCCAACCATTAGAGGATTGGTGTCCCTTTTGGCGCCCCTGGGTGCCCTATGGTACAGAAAAGGGGAAAGGAAGGAGCCAGGGAGATGATGGTGGCACGTTGGCCTTATTTCCTTTTGTGCACACGTGCAAGCACACACACACCTGGTCATAACATCACAGCCCTAGACATAGCTTGGCATCTCACTGAGGCCATTTCTGAGAGGATATTAGACATTCTGAATTGGCTGCAGCACTATGAGGTTTCAGAGAAGGAGCTCTTTGAATGTGTACGACAGTGGCCCTGGCTGATTGTGAAGCATTTGTGTGATTTCATTTAGCCGGTAAATCCAGTGCTCTACCTCAATTACATCTGCTTTACTCAGATGGAAAACACACCTCGAGTGTACAGAGAGACGGGAGGTGGAGGGGAGGAGAGGGAGGGTGGAAGCATGGAGCGGATTGGGGATTGAATCTCTCGATGAGCTGATAGCACATCCGCAGACAGCGAGCCAAGCTGTGCCGTGTTAATGTTATGCTAATGATATGGTAATGATATGGTAATCTGTCGGCAGTATTCCACCTGACTGGAGAGAAGGGGAATCTGGGAGGCCTTTCACCATTGGTTGTAGACCAGGGACTTCCTGGTGTCAGAGTTCAAGACAAAAAGCCTGAGCGCACGCTCGACGCACACACACACACACACACACACACACACTCACACACACAAACACACACACAAACGGAGAAATGTAATTTCTGAAGCAGTGAACTCAGCTAAAATAATAAAAACAATACAACACATAGACTTAATCTGGCTCTAATCGGATTTGCAAACTGTTAAGTAAACTGGAATAATTACCAGTAAACAATGTGTAAAACTAGGTCGGTTGTATAGTAAGTAAGGCTGCTAGCTGAAGCGTGTCAGCGTGTAATATCAAGTCACTGTGCTGTTGTTCTATGGTTGCAAAACGTGAAAGACAAAATCAGCTTGTTTTTCCTCAGCCGTCGTGTGTGAAACCCTGCACCTATAATGGCTGCAATCACCTGCATAGTCAGAGCTTCTCTGTCTCTCTGACTCACAGTGATTGCATTACACTTCACCACAGCCTTGGCTGGAGATGAGACTCACCATTGTTTGACACTAATCTTTGAATCCACACCAGCACTGCTACACAGCTCTAATAATTATGAGCTTCCCAGGTCCACTGCATTTGATGTGTTTCTTTCTGTATTAAATTTGTTGCGCCGCCTCACAACATCTTCTTCTGAATGAGCTGATATGGCCACTGATGTTAAAAGGAAGTTGAGAAACCATATTTAAACTTGTTAATGTCATTGTTGAGAGATAAATGTGGACAGATCACCTCTCTCTCTCTCTCTCTCTCTTTAATACATATTCAAATACTGTATATAGACTGACAGGAAAGGCTTCAGAGTGTCTGCCACCAATGAGGCACCAAGAAAATGTAACTCCAGTGCATCACAGTAGATCTGTCCATGTGGCATTAAGACATCAGCTTGGGTATTTTGCTTTGTTTTTCTTTGTATTTTACAGTTGCAAAATGGATATGTCAAGTCTACACAATGGAGAGACGCGATGACATTTTCCTGGATGCTGTACACTAAATCAAAGAGACCAACAATATGTTGAGTGCCAGCATAGAGACATTTGATTCCCATTCCACTCATGCGGCATTACCACTGGAATGCCAGCAGACATCACAATCCTCCAAGCTGGCGTTGGGCTTGTCAGACTTTTCATTCCACTTCAATGTTTTCAAGGGAAAAAAAAGAAGAAAAAAAAAATCACAGAAAATTGTGAGGCAGCAGCTTCTTCTTGATAGATGATATTTGCCACACGCGAGGCACAAATCACAGGTGACACAATTAAAATAGGTTTAACTGAACAAAGGCGATCGAGTGTCAGTGACATTTAGCATCAGCCTCTGGCGACAGACAGGTAAAAGGAGCCAGTCAGCAGATTGGGCCCTGGAGGGGGGGTGGCTGTGTATGTGGGGGTTTGTTGAGGCTCTCAGGATATGGTGTTGCTGGGTTGTACACCTTTATCAACTAACAATCATGCTTACTACTACAAATGCTCATGACGTAATCCTGTCACTACTTTCTAACACGCTGCAAAATTGTTTCACCAGTTAACAAAACCAACAACACTACTATTATTGTAAATACATGTTTTTACGTCCTGTGTAAATGCATAAAGCAATGTGATTGTTTTGGTCAGGGGAGTATTCAAGAGCAGAAAACAATGCAGAGAGAGGAAGAGGTGTTTATGTGCAATGAGCAAGGGACAATGAGCGAGAGACAGGCAGAGAGGAAGACGGAGACGGGGGTGGACTGTCCAATTCACTTCTGATAAAGGTCAAAGAGATGTTTTATTCATGATCCAGGCAGCAGCAGCAGCGGCAGCGGCAGCAGCAGAGGCAGAGGCAGCCGGGCCAAGGTTGAAATGAGCTTGCGTCCACGTTCCCCAGAGCCAACTCTGCACACAGCCTCACACCAGGCCAGCGGACACCCCCACTAACTCTTATCAATAATGTCAAAACACAAGCGCAGGCACACATCTCCAGTATCACTCATCAGTAGGTTCAAATGAACAGTGCTTTTGATCGTCTGCTGTGAGCAGAATCAATGCAGGGACACACATCTGCCAACAAAGAACAAAGTGGACGACGCTTTTAAATGAGAGACGTGCTACTCAAACCTTTTATGGGGACTCTTAGAGACTGAAGGTGTGATGCTATAATATTTTCTCAGATTTCTCTCCTGTAGGGCTCTGACTACTACTCTGACTCATTTATATACAGAACTAAGAAAACACATTTAATGCAAAAATCATTCAAGGTCAGGTATTTACAGCATCTGTATGATTTCGCATCTGAAATGTTCTCTGATGGATGGCTTATGATCCGTTTTTAATCATAGTAATAATAATGGTACATTTTATCAGAAGAATCTGTGTTGATTAGTCAGTCTTTGCATTTGAAAATAAGGAGTAAAATAAAAAGGATCCCTTTTGAATTCAACAGAGCACAGCAGCAATGAATGTCAATTCATAAGGGCCCTTATACCTTTTAAATCTTGATCTCGACTGTGAATCTTTCACAAAAGAGAATCAGAAGATGTTCATTTCAAAATCTCTTATACCCTCCAACCCTGTCTTTAAACTCACTCTGGCCAAAATATAGCAGAACTACTGTATTCCACCTAACCAAGGCCCCTCCGAGCCCATTGCGCAGCTGAGAACAGGGTTTTTTGGGAGGGAGCTGACACAGTTTCAGACTCAACAACCAGAGTAACCTTTAAAATATTGATGTGGATAAATCACATGTACACTTGTGACAAATGGAAAGATTTCCGCATGACAGATTAAAACTCAGCCAAATAGGTAAAGACCCCATCATCATCCTACATTCAGATGAACTCTGTTTCTCAAAGAGGAGATTCTCTCAGGCATAAACTAAGACAGTGTCTGGATATGTACATTATGTGTGCTTTTTGGGGTGCATTTACAGTGGGGTCTATGGGTGTGAATCATAGGGTAATTTGCGATATGATATATACCCTCGATAACAACAGTATCACAATACAGAGATGATGCGATTATCGATATGCAAGATAATCGTATAACAATACATCATGACATCTCTCTAACTGAAGAAAAAATAGTTAAAGTGCAGGATGTATGTATTTATTAACATCAATTTGGTGTTAGTTCCACAGAGTTTGACACAAACTGAGATTAGCCAATGTACAAAAGAGTTCAATAAAGTCTTATCTTAGTGCCTCTTGAGTCTTGAACAAACACAGGGTAACATGTCATGGACCATACTTTGGAATAATGTTCAAATATATATATGACTGCTGGCACCAGCATATCAATAATCATGTCAAATGAGTCAGGTCGACGATTTAGTTTCAATTCGTTATTTTGTCCCACGTCTAGCGAGGTCCAAATGCATATTTCTTTTCATTTTTGCATGTGTGTGTGTGTGTGCGTGCCTGCATGCCTGCTTGCGTGCGTGCGTGCGTGTGTATGTGTATGTGTGTGTGTGTGTGTGTGTGTATGTGTGTGTGTGCGTTTCCCTCTGTGTCGACAGCCTGGTCTGTGCGTCCTTGATCAGATATGAAATATTCAGAAATGCTGCTGTAATTTGATGAAAGTCAGATATCCCTCAAATAGGAAATAGAAGTCAGCACATTCACAATTCTCGAGAAGAGAAAATTATCAGTAACTGGATTTTGAATGTGTAAATTATATGCAGAGGAAATAAGCGGGGTTTGTAAACATGCACTGACCTGTTGGATGAACTCCAGTCTGTGCTGTGCGGCCAGAGCTCTGGCGGCTCCGATGCCCCCGTCCACATGCACTGCATAGAAGACAAAGCAATTGGTCCCATGATGCCCCTCTGTGGTCACCAGTTTCCTCTGCAGCAAACAGCCAAGCACCAGCACCATGGAGATGAACATGGAGCCTTAAGAAAATATTTTTTTAAAAGTGTTAAAGAGGAAAACGACTGGTTTGTGGTGAATGACTAGTTTGCAAATGTTTAAATTGCATTAAAAAACTTTTTACAAATTTATAAAATCTTCTGTGTTTTAGGGCACTATCAGTCTTGCACCATATGGCTGCATTTTAAAATTATGTTTGTTTTTATGAGGACACAATTGCGACACCCTAACGAAAACCCACCAATAAAACTGCGTGATAGTAGATAAAAGTGTAACATGTGATTATTTTCATTATTAATGAATCTGCTGGTTGATTCATCTTGTAATTCACAGTTTTGTTCATAAAAAGGTAGAAAATAGCAACAGATGTCAATAATGACAAAAATATAATTTCACATTAGAGAAGCTGGAGAACCTCATGATTGATTTTAAATGAATTAATCATCAAATACTTTCTCCAAGTTGGTTATAATTTCTTTTTTGTAATCTAGAGTAATACGTAAGCATTAGTATCCTATCGGATATCCTCCCTCTCCATTGGTTCTCTATAATGAAGTCTAAAAACTGATATCATAAATATATATATTAGAAGAAAAAACAGCAACACCTACGGTTTTAACTACTATAAACCTAGCACACCAAATGAGCGAGGGACTTAGCATCTCAGTATTGAACATTGGCAATTTTGAAACAATTTTCTCTCCAGCCACCTCCTCTCTACTTTTGCACGAAATCCACAGTGGCTGCCACCTACAGCATGTGAGCCACCCACCTGTAGCCACAGAGAGTGAAGCGTCCAGGAGAAATCTTTCACCCAGTGCGATGAAAGCTAGAACTCTGGCACCGGGGGCCTTGAGCGAGACAGCGCAATCTCTCCGGTTCCCAACCCACACGTTTAATCTCCTGGCCTTGATGCAAATGCTTCTGAGAGCATGAGAACGGCAGTGCTCTCATTGTGTGAACTAACTTCCCTCTTTAAGCAAAACAGGAACTTTATCAGTCTGTCTATATGCCGGCACTTTCCTGTGAACGATGATGGAACAAGAAGTTGTCACCTCATTCTTCTCAGTATTTACTAAACAAGAAAAAACACTCAGAGTGCTACAGGAGGAATGAAACATTAAATAATATTAATTGCTTAAACTCCCACTCCTTTCCCCACATTATGCAACCAACCTTTATTGTTGTGTATGTGTCAGTCAGCTTGTTTTTTGATATACACTGGTGTATATTAAATGTAATGGAGCAGTTACATAAGGTGTACAACAACCTGTTTCCCCATGTGTTTAGTGTCTATAAACAAAATGGTAAGAGCTGTTACTCTCAGTCTAATAGTGATTAGTCTAACCGGAAATTATTCCAAATATTCTGTTGTTCGCTGCAATTCAAATAAGCGAAAATTATCGATATTTTTTTATTTCAGCTTCACAAATATGAATCGTTACTAATTTTCTTGGTTCTAATGGTCAAAGTTTGACATTACATGTCATTTAGCTGACGCTTCTGTCCAAAGCAACTTACATTTTTAGTACACTCAACATTTATGAGGGGCCATTTAGGGGTTCAGTATCTTGCCAAGGACACTTGGCAGATGGGGAAGAGTGGGGATTGGACCGGCAACCTTCTTGTTGGAGAGCGCCCACTCTACCACCTTGGCCACACCGCCACCGGCTTATCTTTCACTTTTACTCTTTTTACTTTACTATGTTATATGTTATAAATAATGACTTCATTTATTCTAGAAATAAGAGATTAATCTATAAAGAAAATTATTATTAGTTGCAGTCTGATCACTAACAGTATATGCAACATCTGTTGTCTGCAGTCTTTGTGCGTTTTGGATCCACTTGGGCCGATTTAATCCTGAAATAAACCCACAAACAAACTAGAAGATTAAGATCTCTCTCTCTAAATATATAATGCTGTTTGTTTTTTTATTTGACATCTCGTCAAAAGCAAAGTGCCATCTCCTGCGGCGACACCCCTCTCCCCCCCTCCCCCCAAACAACAAACAGTGCAGCTGACCACTGTTTAAAGTCTAAAGCATCATTCAGCTTCAATCTCCCAAGCCACTGATTGAAATCAATAACCTCACTTGGGGCTCGAGCCCTAGTCGATCCCGCTAAGGTGCAGGGCTGGCGGCGTACACCACATGCAGCCAGAGAGAAAGCAGGCCTCAGGCAGAGACAAGGTAGACATGGGAGAGAGGGAGGGAGAAGGAGGGAGCACATGAGACCGGAGTATAGGAGAGCTACATTGAACAGTGTCAGGGCCTCAGGGCCTTCTGGGATGCTGATAAAGTACCTGGACATTTTTATAGACAAACTACTTATTTCTGTCCTCATATCGCTTGGGAAGACTGATAACTTTATATTCCTCTCAGGCAGAGGAATGAAAAGAAGGGGGGGTCCTTTCAAGAGTTTAATTGATCAAACTGTAGCCACAAGGTTTTTTTTTTCTAGAGATAAAAGGGACTAGCACTTTCCCCTGTACAATACTGAGATCTTTTAGAAAGCAGACCCAATGAAAAAGGAGAATGTAACTCATTATGCAAAGTCATTATAGGCCTCTGACTACACTCCTTAAAGCAGGGGAGCTAATGGTGCAATTGTATCGTACAGGATTTCCAGAGGTCAAACTACCAGTTGTAGGAGAATGTCCACATTATTACAGCAGGCAAACTTACAGGTCAAACTTAAACACTGTGACCATTGTATGTGTCGTAACAAAAGTAAAATATAATTGTATCACTGCTCAATGGGCATTTTGGAAGAGCTTGAGGGTCATATATATGGGTAAGGGTACCTTTTAACAATAAACAGAAGAGAAATTTGTATTCTCACCAGAGTATGAAATTGGTCTTGGGCAAAGCAATAGACACAGTAAAAACGATAATCGTGTCCCAATATTTAAAAAAAATAAATAAATCCATCCATAACACAACCAAACAGTGTGAACAAGTTCTTGATATTGCTCAGAAATGCTGTATATTAATGCTTGGAACCATTTTCTCAGAAAGCTGCTAAAAACAGAGCAAAGATGTGCTGGTGCACGAACTTTAAAACCTTTAGACAGAGCTAGACTCGCTGTTCGCCTGTGTTTCCAGCCTTTATTCTCAGCTAAGTTAAAAACAAAGTGTCACATTTTTCCTTTGAGATTTTTTTCTATTATTGACCATCCACTGATTTTTGTTTAACTGATTTTTTAGTGGCTGTTCTTTTAGCCAATATCTCCTATGTTTGGAATAGCCAGGTTGCTATACATGACTGAGATATATGCTAGACGTAAGTGTCCTTGAGCAAGACAAGAATCCAATATGAGCGGCTATTCTGTAGATATTTACCACCAGCATTGTTCTGGGTCTGGGGTTAGAGGCTAAAGAAATTGCCACAGTACAATAGCCAGTAAAAGTCTCTATACGTCTTGACACAAGGACACAGATGTTTTCAGTTATTCTGGACCTACTTGTTTTTTCACACATACAAGGGCAGGTCAGTCAATCACAAATAGAAAACAACTGTGTTTCTTTGAGCACTCTGGAGGTAAAGAAACCTCTACCTGCCAAGATGGGGTAGCTTTTCAAACAAAGACAGCTCAGCTGTAGGTCTCTAGCTGAAAGATTGGTGCCTAGTGTGTTGAGTTACAGGGTTTCCAGGTAAGTTATAGACACAAGCTCCTTTGATGTTTGCACTGATGTTGTAAAGACACGTACACACTTATTTTGCACAGCTATCCTTGTTATGACACTCCATTCACTTCCATTCATTGTGTACAGCCAAGCCCAAACTTTATCCCAAACCTTTACTATAACCAATGCATGCCTAACCCCAACCTTAACATAACGACAGCTCATATCTGACCCATAAACTTAAGGACCCTCGAAATTGAGTTTAGCCTCATTAGGACCAGGCTTGGTTTCCATGAGGTTTACAAGGTCAGTGTTTATGAGAGTTAACAAAAACAAGTACACAATACAGATGGGTTAAAGTTTAAAAATATATATTTGTTTTTAAACTATTTAATTCTCTATTAGACAGTGTTATTTGTTGAAATATTGTTTATATGTTTCACTTGTGTGGTACACGTTTGTCTGTTTCATGGCTCCACAGGAAACACAGACATAACATAAACATAATAATATTAGAAGTGGTAACACCAGGCCCTGGTTTTGTGCATGCTGGTTGACTGGCATTCTTTTTAATCTTTAATGAGAAAAATGACTATTTTCTGCATAGCTCACCAAATAACAACCTGCTAGTCAAGCAGACATGGGAGACATGGGAGACACCTGTGTGTGTGTGTGTGTGTGTGTGTGTGTGTGTGTGTGTGTGTGTGTGTGTGTGTGTGTGTGTGTGTGTGTGTGTGTGTGTGTGTGTGTGTGTGTGTGTATGTGTGTGTGTGTGTGTGTGTGTGTGTGTGCGTGCGTGTGCGTGCGTTTGTGTGTGTGTGTGTGTGTGTGTGTGTGTGTGTGTGTGTGTGTGTGTGTGTTTTCTGTACATGTCTGTAAGTGATGGTTACAACATGTTCTCCTTTACAAACAGTCCAAGTTTATCAGGGAGCCTAAAACATGCACAAGCTGGTTATTAACATGATCAAGTCACAGCATAAGCAGGACATCTTCTAACATGCTTCATGGGGATAATAAGGTGATGGTCTGAATCTAGTTTACAGTCATCAAAGTCTATTCCTGGGTCTTAAAATATGTTTCTTCCACAGACATGGAAATCCAACCTGCTCCAGAGCATCAAGACTTTAAAACGAGACTACATGTGAGGGAGAGGGGAGGGGGGTGAACAGGTTCAAATCCCACTCCCATCATACAGTGCCTGGACAGGATAGACTGGGTTTGTTGTAGCGTAGGAACAGGAAAAAAGAGCACTTACCTCTCTCATCCAGACAACAGAGCTTCCTCCCAGACGAGTAGCCTCCTGTTGAGAGCAGAGCAGGAAGTCGGTGCATTGTAAAGAGTGAAAACCTCCGATGCGTCCATTTTTATCATCTCCACCGACTCCCGGTGATAAAACGTGCAAATGAGGGCTTGCTAAAAAAAAAAATGCCCTCCGCTTCTATCGGTGCATCTCCACACTGGACGTGCAGAAATAACGACGTGTACGTCTCAAAAACGAGCACATCCACGGTGTGTGGCGGAAGAGGGGGATTTTGTAAAGATGAGAGAATGCATTAGAATGCAAGAAATGCTGTGATGGCGAGAGGGACTGTTGGGAGAGACAGATCTGCATATGGAAATCAGGGTGAACGTGGATTAAACTCTGCTTAAACCGCTGCGTCACTTTGTGTTTGTGCGGAAACACCCTGCAGAGACACCGAGGGGACAAGTGTCTGGAGCCGAGGACATGGGACAGGTGCTCCGTGTGGAAGTGTTATAGCCTGGGAGGTGTGTGATAATATAATTCACACATAATGCCCTGGTCTCCTCACCAGTGTTTCTACTTTCTCTTACTTTTGGTGAAAATAAACTAAATATGGGTTGTTTTTGGTCTTTAAAATTAGTTTTAACCTGTGGAGGAAAAACAATTGAACGCTAAATCGAAATTATGAGATTAAAAAGTATTAATTATGAGATAGCAAATCGAAATATGAGATTGTAAACCATGATTATGAGATAATGTCATGTTCATGAGCTAGTAATTCATAAGAGTGAAGAAGTGGAAGATATGAGATGGCAAAGTGAAATTATGAGACTGTACTTAGATACTAATTAGTTGTTTGAAATATTAAATTGGTATTTTGAAATACTAAATTGGTAATTTGTGATATTAAGTCATTATTTAGAGATATTAAGTCATTATTTTTGAGTTAGACTTGTCATTATAATGATTTACAATATAAATGGGTTCCCATACTTTAGTTCACATGAGGGGGGTAACAGTGTGGAGCAAATTAAGTATAAGACACTTTCATACATGGAGAGATAAAGACGAAACAACAAAGTTTAACACCAAAACCATAGCGACTCCCAACGCGACGGAGGAAGTTCGCAGCAGTGACTAATCTTGTTCTGAGTCGGTCAGCACAACGTGACCACGCCCTCTCCGAAACTTCCCACCACTCACAGGACACGCTGCAAGTTTGCGCATGCGCGACGTCAACGCGCGGGAGAGAGCAAAAACCTAAACAATGGCGCCATGATAGCTGTGTGCTTTCTTCCTGCTCATGTACACAGTTAGGGAACAGAAAGCCGCATCTCACAAGACGCCACGACAAGGTTCGTCAATGTAGTAGTAACGTTTGTGTTTCTGCAGTCGATGCGGTGTTGAGTTTAAATAGAACAGTTTGACTTTACTAACGAGGAGTACGTTTATTAGTGAAGAGTTCTAACAACAGAGCCATCATGTACATACTCAACCACCACAGGTGAAGAGATACGGTGTAATTACTGCCAAGTCCTACAAGCTGTAGATAAACTACACTTAATTCTCGCCAGTTCAGTTATATTATCTCAGATTGTGGTTTAAGATCGCTGGTGTTGTAGACTGGTTTTGAGTGTGGCTGCGCAATCAAACAATATCACATACAACCACAATTGTCGCAAAATGACTTTCAACGAATATCGATGTATTGTTTATGTATCGTACAGGTGCAGTGAGGAGGTAATGCACATAACTGATCAAATACTCCGCTATGTGTCTCACTGTGGGGAAATTTACAGCAGCAAAAAGAGAATAGTGAAATAAGTAAGTAAACATATAAGGAGCTGTACAAATATGTACAATGTAAACAAAATCCAACAGTGTGGCGGTATTACACATATAATATCAAGCTCAGATCTGTAAAATATTGCCGTTTGTCATTCTCTGCTCATGAAGATACGTTTATAACCACAACCCTCATTCAGTAGCTATGATCAATCTTTAAACTTATATGACATAATAATGTGACGTTTAACCAGATAACTATCCATGTTGACTGATATGCAGGTTTTTAGCAAAGAGACGTACCTCTCCAGAAGTGAAAACATATAGTGACCCATACACCGTCAGCTGAGTAATCACAGTGGTGATTTTTTGACTTGTGATTTTGTGTAATATGTTGTTATATATCTTGTATTATGTGATATGCACTGGGGTATTCAATGGGTAAATTTTTTCTTTCAATATAAACTTACCAGACACCCAAAACGCCACAGTAATACTGGGTAGTTCCTCTCTTTGCTCTTAAATCTTCCTCAGTTGGAAGTGATTCCACAAAACGTTTAGATTCTGCTGAATGCTTGAACACAACTGCATGACATAGTCTCTGCAGGGACATTCATGCTGACAATCTCCTGTTGGAGATACATTCCACTTGTGTTCTGTTGTATTCAGATAGTGATAGTGTCTGGGGGGGTCACTGAGGTTCAATGAACTCAATGCTATGTTCATGAAACCAGTTTGAGGCCTTGTGACATGGAGCATCATCTGAAGATGGTAAACTGTGGCCATAAAGAGATGCACATCGTCAGCAAGAGTCACTTCTTTTTTGTGGAAAAATCTTGTAATATCTCAGCACGGTGTTCTTTTGTCATTATAGGTGATGTTGAATCTGCTCTGACCACATGGCGGACGACTTCAGTCAATCCCTCACCCCACCAGTGTCCCCCTTTGCAGCAGACAGCCTATGTGAGCTGACTCCCTCTCAGCCACCATGCTTCTGCTGCTCTGAAACAAAGGACGACCCTACTGGAGCTCTCTCCACAGAGGGATTTGCTGCTAGAGGTTCACTGAAGCGGTACAGTCACTGTCAATTCATCAAAATCACACACACAAAATCTGTTAGATAATCATTTATCTGAGTAACTTAAAAGACTCAGGACCTTAAGTAGCTGAATGGTTTTGCTGGAAACAGACTGCTTTGTTTTTTTCTATTCACACATCAGTTTTCAATACTAATAATTAAATTCTGCTGTGCACCTTTTGTTATTTGGTGGCAGCGAAGAAGAAAATACTGTAAATTAAGTGTTAACTGATGTGAGCGCCTCCTCTCTATAGGCTGCTGTTGCATCTCGACCCTGCCCCTGCAGAGTATGAGACAGACACGGTGGAGATTTTTGGCTTCCCCTGGGTAACGGAGACTGCACTGGTAGAATCTACAAAGGTTCTCTTTGGTCTGTTCAGGTAAGATGCAACAAATAGAGTCCAGTTTGTCTTTAAAATCACAAAGTTGGAAAGTGAATTAATGTTGCTTTCAGCATCCTGATTGGCAGGTCCTTTATGGAGGCAGCCATGTGCTGAGTGATCTAATTTGTGTTTAAATGTGTTAAGTATGGTTCATTCATGCTCATTTCAGTTGTCCTGTTTGCTCTTTGCTCCATTTCAGACAAAAGGTTTACAGGTTGGAGACCTTGGTACAGTCCAGCTCACATGACTTTGGTAAGCTTGCATATATAAAGAGTATTTGTGATTTCAGGCTCAATCTATAATCAGGCCATGATTTATAATGTGAACATTCTATTCATAGTTAGCCATTGTTGGCCCACATTAACATACATTTTATGTCTGTTAGGAGACTTAGTTATGTTAGAGAACCAATGTGTATTGGCTCAAGTAATGTCTGTAGTGCTGCATACAGGTTTCAAGTATCAGGTGCTGAAAGTGAATATTACCATCAGACATCACGATGACTGAAATGTGGGTTTAACCACTTTAAATTGATTGGCAGTTGATCTGTGCAACAGTTTTTTAGAGAAGAAGTCTGACTAGCCAAGGGGCACTCCATGTGTTAGGCCCACCACTCGGGACTGGCAGGTCAGAGCAGGTTCAAATACAGTATGAAATGAAATTGTATCACCGAATAATATTCAGTATTTAAAAGTGTGTGTTTTCCACCTTGTATGCGTTGTATGTCTATATGGACAACTGACTGACTAATACTGTGCTTTTCTTGAGCTAACTTACTTCATTGATTTCGCGTCACATACAAATTATGACTAAAGCCCTCAACATTGTCATGTGTTTTAGGTCAAGCAGGCAACCTCCACTATGAAGCAGGAGACCTCAGACAACAGTGTGTTTCATTTCTCCAGTTTGTCAAAGTCTTTGTGCACAGGTAACTCTTTTTATTTAATGCCAGAGCTGTTGGAAATGTTTTAACTAAATACCTGTTATAATATCTTGTGTTCAGCTGCTCTTTTAATTTTACGTGCATCTCTGTTTGTATCTGCTCAGATATGTGGAACCTATCAGCTCCATGGATGCGTGTCCATCCCACCCGTACGAGCAACTGGAAGCCCAGCTCCCCTCTGCTCTTCTGGAGGAGCTGTTTGGCATCACGCTCCTCATAGGACGTCTCAAAGACCTGCCTGCCAATGTTCAGAGTGCCTTCACTATACAGAACCCTGGAAAGGTATAACTAAGTTACACCTAAAGTAGATTACCCTGCAAAGATCTAACTCTAGTGCCTGCACTTACAAAGCATTTAATTAGGCAAGTATATGTAAAGCATTTGCTACATCAGGTTATACTATAAAGGACATAGAAGTGCCGGTACAACAAAAGTGCAAATGGCAAAGGCTTTACTGAGCAAGGGAAATAATGTAGTAACCGATTTTGAGGAATGGCTCAAATGACATGAGTTTGTTTTTTATTACCACATCCCTGATTATTTTTCCTTTTACATTGAACTTAATTCTCTGCATTCCTCCACAGATTTTTCCTCCCTCGTGGCATTTGCTACACCTTCATCTCGACATCCACTGGTCTATCCTGGAGATCCTTCACATGCTTGGTTACAAGATGCAAGGTATATATGTCTGGTCCCTGCATCCTGCATCAGAATACACAGACAGCAATCTCTAAATGATGTGGTTTAGGTGTAGAATAGTTAGTCATCGTCATGGAAGCTTTTTGCAGTTTTAACTGTTTGTTTCCTCAGGCCAGGTTGTGTATGCCCACCAGTTTGTGAACCTGACAGGAGAGAACCTGACTGATTCCAGTCTGTTTGAAGAACACCTGTGCAGTCTGCTGTGTGACCTCACTGGTCTGGCCATAGGCAAATACAACAAGGTGGGCGGCTACTGTTGAGATTTATATGTGGAATTTCTGGCTTATTTGTAGCTGTAACTATAACTGATACTGATGTCATTACAGTATATAGTCACTAATCAGTGATGGGAACTGCATAAAGAAAACATAATATACCAGAAATATTTGGAGCTGCTGTTGGGAACCTACTGTGTTAAAGATATAATATGTAACAAATCTTCATTGAAATGTCTTAAAACAACTAGACCAATGTCAGCGTTTCCAAAATAATTATTAAATCTATTCCTTTAACTTAGGTGTATTTGCACACGTACAAACTCTCTTATGGGCAACACATTCCCAGTGACAGGTCCACAGAATAAAGAGGGAAAGATAAGCTCTCATGTAAGAGAAAGAACTGCATTACAAGCCTCAACTGCAGCTGAAACTACGAGGTCTGACTGTCGTCGTGGACAGTAAAAACATTATGGACCATAGCGCTAGTACTTGGTTTCACAATAGTGCGAGCCAGCACACAAAAAATACTAAATGAGTTATCTCGTGTTATTATTAGAAGTGTCACACAAATTTGGCTCAATAGGAAACTGGCAGGACAAAATAGAATTTTAGTGAAGAAAATAAATACAACCTTTGTTATATATTTTATTGAATTATTTTTTTGACTAACAATATTCGAACCCAGAGAAATCCAAAATTGTATTCAATATGACATTTTATTTCGGTCACCTTTTTAATTGCGTCATATTTGCTTTACCTGTGGCTTTGCTTGTCTCTGGTATAACTCCTGGGGCAAATTACGTATGAGGAAAGAAAAATACCCTGCTAACTAGTTAGCCATTAAGCAAGTCATGCGTTTGTATTAATCGCTTGTAATGGATCGCAATTATTCATTGCCGTTTGCTTTGAGTCGCGTCAGGTAGATGTTCATTGGCAATAGTAAGAAAACAACTCCCATGATCCCACGCTGCTTCACAATGTCATCACACTAGGTCTGTTGATTGTTTTGATCGAGAGACCTATAGCGACCAAAGTTACATACATTGAAAAGGATCCTTCTGATTTCTAGGTAAGGCCTACAGAGGCGCTGTGCAGTCATCACTACCTTTGCTCCTGCACCAAAGAACTGTGGGTGCTACTCATGCATCTGCTGGAATACAGGAAGAGAGTGTTGCACACACAGGTAATGGAAATGCATGCATGTTCAAAGTCACAATATAAATTTGAATTGTATTGCATTGTCCATTCTAAATGAACCAACGTGTATTTCCTGTTATCCTTCTAGTCTTTTTGGAGCTACATGAACTTGTTGCTGAGGCCTCTGGTGTCAGGGAAGCCTGCAACAGAACAGTTCAGGGGGCTCCCCACTCACTGCAAAGACCCTCTGGGATTCACATGGTGGCTGGTCACTCATTTAGCAATGTTAGGCCAGTACAGTCGGAACGGGACCATCCAGCATGAGGTAAGACGTGTATAACTATATTTTTATCTGCAGATTTTACACTACATAAGCCCTAGGGGTTAATATAAGAGTTTATCAGAAGGTTACTACTGAAGAGTATTGAATGATTTCAACCCGTAAACCCCCTTAAAATTCAGTTTGAACCATAATGTAATTACACATGTTTACTAGGGATGGGGGGGGGAAATCGATTCAGTTACAAATCGCGATTCTTGTGAATGACGATTTTTTTTTTAAAACATATATATTGGTTTATAGGGGGGGGGGGGGATATATGGGGGGGGGGCAACATCACCCCAGAGCATGTTGACCAGCTCTTGTTTTTGCACAAAAATCTAAACATACCCAAGCACTAGCATTGCATCGCCTACATGCAAACAACAATAGCCTACTTTTTGTTTATTTCAAAGTTTATATTTTAAGTAAACTTTTATTCATTCTATTTAATTTACCTTTTATTTATTGTTTAAAAGTAGCCTAAGTTTCTTAATCTGTCAGTTTGTGTGCAGTTGACAGGGGCTATACAATAATAGGGCACATTTTTATTTATTTTCTCTATTGGCTGCCCGGCAGTCATTAATATGTTAATATTTGAAATAAAACTTGTAAAATTTGACTGTTGTATTTGAAGGTATGATTCAACATTTTTCCATGGTCCAGTATTTAAAAAAAAAAATAACCAAAAGAAATCCCAGGAAATCGTAATATCGAATCGCAATACTTACAGAATCGCAATACACACAGAATCGCAATACATATCATATCGCCACCTAAGTATTGTGATAGTATCGTATCGGGAGGTCCCTGCCGATTCCCGTCCCTAATGTTTACTTCATCTAGTTACTCCAGGTTGTCTGAGACAAAATAGAATAAATTATCCTCATGTTCAGAGTTGTATGTTTCAAGACATTTTACAACTCGACAGAGCCGCTTCTTCAGGTGTAAAATCAGTCAAAGACACTTTAATAACAAATAACAAAAGGTACCAAAACTAGAAACAATAGCTCACATTTCTTATTTATTCAGAGATTTAGAGAAACAATTATTGATTTAAGTTTAATGTTTTTAAATATCCAATTTTATTGTCTCCCACAGAAACATCTGGGTGATAACTGGGCTTTTGTGGAAGAACTGCTCAAGTTAACTTGTAATCCCAAGGTCAGCACTGCCTTCAGTTAAACTACCTTTTCAGATTTGTTGTCCTTTTTTATACTTCATTTGAAGTTTTTTATTATATTAATCATCATGTGTATGTCTGTGCTTGTACCAACAGGGAGGCCTTGCAGAGGAGCAGGTTAGGATGCATGTCCACTGTTGTCTCAGTGTCTGTCTCCTGTGGGAACCAAGCACCAGTGCCGTCTCCACACTTTGGGACTATTACAGCAAGAATCTGGTAAGGTTATGCCTTTTGAGGAATTAAGTTCAAGTCCACTTTTATTGCTGTTTATCCTCATATACAGCTGAACAAAATGTTGTTTCTCATGGCCCAAAGTTAAAAAATAGTTCAATGAAACATATCAACATGACACACAACATAGGAACAGAACAAGACTACGAAAGTGGGTGTTACATGGGAAGCCTGGTGATGGAGATGCTGTTGCTCACACTTATGTAAACATGAAAAGAAGCCATGATTGGCAGAATAAATAATAAATAAAAACTAGATTAAAACCAGCAGATAGAAAAGAAACAGTTGTCATCAATGTAGTCTCCATATGGCTACTGTGAGTAAGTATTGAATATAAAATTAATGCACATACAGATGGTTTAATTGTCACTGTGCCACGACTATAAAAACAAACGGTATATACGTAGTTAACATAATAGTGTGTATATATATATTTAAAAATATGAATAATTGTAAAAAGGCAATAGTAGAAATAGAACTGATAATAAAAATAAACAATAATAAGCATAAATGTTGTGAGCATGTGATGGAATAATATCGGGAACAAAGTTGTACAAATTTGATATATTAGTTCATATTAAGCTACATAGAACATGGGCTCCAAATTTTGTAATGATGGTATATCCTTACTTTCTTTGTCACAGGTCACAGGTTATTTCTCAACTCTGATCTTTCACATTTGTATTATGAGTTGCATCATGTTTGTGGATTTTTTATTAATTATTTCATTCACACACTAAATAATTATTTTTCATGTCACTATAAAGTATGCTCATGCAATTGAGCAGGAGATTTTACTTTAAGTTAATACCATGGCCTGTATATCATATTATTTCCCTCTACTTCAGAGCGCTTCATTCACTGTGCCCTGGCTGGGGATGTCTGGCCTGGGCACTCTGTGCAAGACGCCCCTGGCTCTGCTGGAGCAGGCCCGCAGCTGCTCCTCCCCCTCTCCCCTCCATTCTCCGGGACACACCCAGCTCTACCGCTCAGCCAACTCCTTCCACATCTTCCTTCGAATGTTGGCCCTGTGCCTTGCCCAGGACAGGGCTGGCGGAGTCCCACAGAGACAGATCAAAGGGAGGTAAGGATGGAGAGAAGTCTGGGAGTCTTTGTAGTTCGTGCTTGTCTGCACTCGCTTCCACCATGAAAAATAACCAGCCAGACAACTCACCACCATACACATACAGGGTTTTGAAGAGACAACCTGCAGTGGATGCTGTGAGAAAGGGTTACTAATCAATGCTAGACTTCTTAGGATAAATTATACCCTTTATCTTTCGAGTGTGTGTGTTGTGCTTCATGTTGTGGGGACCTTAATCTGTTTTTACAGTCACATTATGGGGACAAAAGCAAGTCCTCATAACATAAATTATTAAATATTAAATGTTAGGTTAGGGTAAGGGTTAGGCAAGTATTTACTATGGTTAAGGTTAGAGTGAGTCTCCAGGAAAATAATCAATTTAATTGTGTGTGTGTCTGTGTGTGTGTCTTTGTGGGTGTGTGTTTGCACACTATCATGCTTCTCAGTCTTGTTTGTGTGGGTGCCAGGTGCACCACAGTCTCCCAGTACGTCTTTGATATTTACTCAGGCCCCCCAGTGGAGCAGGTGTCTCAGGAGCCAACCACCTGCTCTTCATTACAGACCGGAGCCAAGGAGCCTCCTACTGATGCACACACACACACTGTGCACCTGCTCCCTAGAGTAGTGACATGGTTTCAGAGTGTGTTGGATGGAGTAAGAGTGAGTGTAAAGTAAGGAAAAGAGCGATGAAAGATCACAGGTTGATATGTACATCAGAATCGAGTGCTGGATCATCCTATATCCCAGGCCGGCTGGGCGCCAAAGAGCAGCAGCCATAGATAAATCCGCCTAATGACTTCCCTCTGTCTGGAATGTGCTCAGTAGCACTGCAGACACGAGGGCTAATTAGCTAACGAGCGTGGCGGTTAATTCGCCTTAACGAAGCTGTGTTGGTTTCCAACACGGATAGAGAGGGGAGCTTTGGTGGGGTGGAAAGCAGGCTGGCATAAGCCAGAATGGGCTGGGACGGATCCAAAAAGCCCCCCTCCACTATTCACCAAAAACTATAACCGCTGCCGCCGCCTCCCCCCTGAAGGCGTGAGGTTTGCTGACTGTATCACTACAGCGTTTCAGGCACCGTTCCCACTCCTGGCCTGGCTCTGTGGGACACCCGCGACAACCGCATTAATGGGATCGACTTTGAGCATGTTGATCTCCAACGCAGGGAGTTAGGAGCATCTGCTCGCCTCCGGAAAGAAAGCTGTCCAGAATAAACAAACAGACATGCAGGTTGGGGGAACACAGAAACCCCCCCCCCCCCCCCCTCTGCTGCCTCCCAGTATGCTGCTTATATGCCTGTTACATATTACTCATTCATCTATTTAAATCTCCCTCCCCTCACACTCTGACTGCATGCTTGGCCATCTTCTCATTTTGTAGTCCTCTGTGGGTGTAACATGTCTGATTTTGGTGTTAACCTGGTCTTTCTCAATTCCTCCCTGGTTTTGCTCCAAGCTTTTATATCATTCATACTTCTTACCCCGAGCTTGTATCTGGATGCTCACTGTTTGTGTTTTGACCCAAGCAGCAGCTGTACTCACCTGTGTGGGCTGTTTCTGTGTTTGGGAGGTGGGATGGAGAAGGGGTGGCTCCAGCCTTGTGTGTTTTCCTGCCAGCGAGGAAGCTCAATGTGTGTGTGTGGTTTTATTGATCTCTCTCTGGTGTTGCAGTAAATTGGTTTGGCTGTAGAGAGAGGGACCAAGCGCCTACTGCTGTGTGTCTGAGTGTCTCTGACATTTAACATGATCTTTAAAGACATTTCTCCACAGTGCCTGCAGGATCTAACAGCGTGCTGGGTGGTTCTCTATTCTTCCTCCATCTCTTGCTTTTCCTTTCTCTCCCAAACACACCAATACACACACACACACACACACACACAGCCCAGCCCTGCCTCTCCCCTGGAGCTCAGAGGGTGATGGAGGCAGGTAATGCATGGTGGGGGTAGACAGTTCTGTGAGTCAGTATTTAAAGTCAGGGGTTTCAGTAGAACAAATCACCTCTGACTAGTTGGTCGGGGGAATAGAATTAGCCGACCCTGTTTTAACAACTTTTGTTTGTTCTCCCCTCCATTCTTCTCTATATTTCCAGGATTTACTCCAAGTTCTCCTCAAAGAAAATGCAGGAGTTGTCAGAGGCCGGCCTCATGAACTTCCTCTTGTTGTTTCTGGTGGTTGCCCGACAGATAGAGCTGGAGGACGTGGCCAGCAGAGCCTGTGAGTTGCTCGGCTTCCTTCCAGCCAGCTGCCCCCCTGGACACCGTACCCTTGTCTGGCGAGGACAGCTATCACTGCTGTTGTTGTTCCAGGTAGGTTTGATAATCAGAAAATATATAACTTAGTTGTTGAACTGCAAAGTTTGAAGGTTTTTTAATCTACATTATATGATCTGTGTTCAAGGAGAGGGGTCTGGATGTTGGTGCCCAGGCTAGTTGGCTAGCTTCCTCCTTTAATGAGACAGCCAAAGAGTTCTACAATAAGACCACAGAGGTCTCCCGCCGACTTGCCCTCTGGGGGCCACTTGGGTCCTATCTGGATGGCGTGTCCGAGGTGTTTGAGACGAGCACCAGTCTCAGCCTATCAGAGGAGAAGCTGCTTAACGAAGGGTTTGATTGGTTGCTGCCCGCTTGCCGCCAGACAGAGCTGAATTCTGCCTTGGGCTTTCTGCAGATTGTCCTCGCCCAGCTCAGGTGAGACAGCTGGCATAAATATGCATCAGCTACCAGGTATCTCATACCTTTCCTCATTTTCTCAATTATTTTTCCTCTCACTAAACTCCATTTCCTCACAGATGGTAGACACATTCCGACAAATGTTTTCTGGCCGAGGCCGAGCTAAGCTTCCATAAGAATCTGATAAGTGGCCACAGCAGACGAGAACGATTTCTTCTACTCAACTCAACCCAGTCCAGACTGGCCTCTCATACTGACAAAAGGTGGATTGTGCTGTCAGCTAAAATGAGTGTCCGTAAAGACCTTACGTTGAGTTGAGGCCTCTGCTTGTCTCAGGAGGCCTACTGGCCTCCAGGTCACCCTCACCAGGTGCTGCTGGAGCCCTGAGTAGAGTTACAGGCCCAAGAGACCCTGCATGGACCCTCCTGTGGTCCTCAGGACGGCAGTATAATGCTGCGGGCCTATTGAGAAACTGTGGTCAGCAGGGCGTCATGACAGGTTCAGCTGTAGGACACAGGTGTTGGTTACATGAACGACCCCAGCAGAGGGTCAGTTAGCTGCAGCTGACACCGTGTCTGTGTATGTGTGGAGGTAGAGATGGGAAAAGAGGTGATGGTAAAAAAAAGTCAGGTGAGACTGTAAGCTTATGAAGTGAGAAATGGTGTGTGATCTTTTGGTGCACTGTAGACTCATCTGAGTCTAATATTAAAGAGCTGAGTGTCACCTTGCATGCTTGCCTTGGATTTAGCAATAAGCCTTTGCTCTCCAATGAACTATAATCATGGCAAGTGGTGCAGTGTAAACTAAGGACAAAAGCACGCACATTAAGGGAAACATTCTCTAAATCCATAAATGTAACACAAAAACATTACAATAAGGAAAACACACTAAAGCACTTAAACAAAGGGGAGCTGCTACACCAGTAGTGCTCCGAGACACCAGGGTGAATCATGGGCTTGATTTGGATAGGCAGCAAGACAAAGTTCCTGGTGCTGCTGCTGGATGCAACACTGATGAGAGCAGAGACAGTTAACTTAAATAGTAAAGGTACATGAAAATTGTGCTCCATAATTCTGGAGTGAGTTATAGAGTGTCACATCACTAAGAGCAACACATTTCACATTGTAGAGCCATTATTCACACATTTTTGATACCCAGCCTACTGAGTACATATTCCTGGCTTTTCTGCACATGTTTTTAATGCCCCTACATATACAGTATGTATATATATATATATGTATATATATGTGGAGTGTTAGTAAGCAATGAGTGTATTACTGCCGCCACAGCTTAAATCTTGCACTATTTACAAATGGTGCTAACACACTAGACTAAGGACATTGTAGAGTCAGTGTTACCAAGCCCCTCTCCCTGTTTCATGTTGGTATATGATTGCTTTAATTCTCTAGCATTTACATTCCACCCTCTCTTGCCTGCACATACAAACCCACAGACCTGCCCACAAACCAAAAGTGAAACACTAACCCAAGTGTACACCTCTCTTATTTCTCCATTAACAGAAGCGGTATTAACACTGTATCTGGATAGCTCTGCTAATTCCCAAACTTCCCATCTCAGATCTTGGGGTTGGAGGGCACACATTTGCACATTAATGGCCAAGGAGAGGGAGAGAAGAAGAGAACTCCCACAGGCGCTCTGTGTTAAGGCCTGGACCGCACTGACCCATTTAACCAAATAAAGAAAAATACCGTGCTCTCCCTTTCCAATCCGTCCCACCGAATTAAATATAATTCTTTGGCCTGGTGATTCTCGGTATGTCTTTGTGATTAATTCCTTTTCTGTGACACAATTAATGGGTAATTATGTAGCCTGGCAAATTTAACCTAAGCATCATTATGTCTATTAAGAGCTGTGTGGAATCTGCACACATTAAGAGAATTATTCTAGCTCTGGCCGAGACAGTGGAGGGTCCAAACAATCATTCTTGATAGCCATTACCATGGAGCTGAGGCGAGAGACCAGTGCCAGGCATAATTCCTCAGTTTGATTCCTTCCCATGACCCTCTGCTGTGGGAGGGTGTGGGTGGTGCTGTTTTCTGAGGGGCTCTGACATTGGAACACCCTGTTGGATCGGTTTTCACAAAAAACAATTAATCCCCATGTCTTTGATTGGATAAAACACAAGCCTCCCTGTTTAGTGTTTTCCTTTGGTGAGCATTAAGAAATTTTGCCAGATGTGGAGCCTTTATTGTCAAAGACTAGAGTTCCTACTGTTTGGTGTGTTATGAACAATTTAGCAACAATTACACCTACTCATTGCCATACTGACGCATGGATCATTTTAACGAGAACGTGGGCAGTTCAAGTTCAAATTGTGTGTGTGTTTTTGGTGCGTCCCTGTCTGTCTTTCATTATTGGGACACTGTGTGTCTGCGTGTTCGATGCAGTTGGGGGAAGGGTTAAACGGGAGCCCTACTGGTGTGTTGGTGTTGTGTGTCTGCGTTTGTGTGTACACGCTGTAAGAAGCCGCAGTGAGGAGGATTAAGTGGGGTCTCTGACGATGTCTTGTACAATAAGGGTTGATGGGTGTGAAAGGCCCATTCCGCAGTAGTAACGAGGCTAATGAATTCAGACTCTAATCGATTGTCTCAGCTCTCTCTGGATAAGATGCAACCTTGCTGGAAGGGAAGGCACCGTGTGAAGGTGTGTGTGTGTATGTACCACAGCAGGATAAGAGAGTGCGTGGTTGAGGATGGGATTGAAAGGGGGGGTTTTGCTAGTTCCTCTGTCCTTTCCTCCTTCCCAGCACACCGCAAACCCTGTATCCCCACACCCCCGTCTGGGCGACTGAGGAGGACAGGAGGATCATCTCCAGTCTAAATGAGATTACAGCTCCTTCAGCTGCTTATCTGGGCTAATGCCAGCCACTGTGGGGCTGCTGTAGCGGCTGGGGCCAGGGCCAGGGATGAGCCAGAAGAGCCAAAGTATAGTCTGTGTACAGGGGATCAGCATTAGGCTCCACTCTATGGCTATAATATCCTCCTCTCCTTCCCCACCTCTACTTCCATCCAGCTTTGCTCCACACTGCAGCGCACCGCCGCACCAGTAATCCCCCAGGAGAGAAGAGAGGGAAAACACATGAAGAAGTGGTGAAAGAAGGAAACGGGAGAGCAAAAGGATTTGAGAGAATAGAGGGTGGAGTTTGGGGGGGGCGTGAGTCTTGTACACAAGAGGGAGCACTGTGTTTGGATTTTGCATGGGTTAGATTTGTTTATCTGCTTTCTTTGTGTGCGTGTGCGTCTCTCCGTGTCTCCTTCCAGACGGGTCCACGAGCGCAGTGTCCAGCCAGCACCCACCTTCGCCTGGGCTCCCCCTACCACCAGTGTGGAGAAAGAGCGCCACCTAGCTGTAGCATCAGCTCTCTGGTTGCACTTCTTCCCCTTCCTGCGCAGCCTACGCCTCTCACAGACCCCTCCAGCACAGCTGGCAGATACTGCTGCAGGTCAGTGACGCCCACTGGGAGTAAAAGAGACACCGAGAAGAGGGAAGAGAAGGCTGAGAGAACCAGGTGGAGGAGAGCAGAAAGAGTTTTGGACAATAATTTGATGGATGATACTTCCGCCATTTTACATTAACACATAGAATTTGAAAAGCAGTTTGTCAGAGAGAAGGTCGTTAGTAGTTAGGAGGATAAGATGATTATTGGGATTTAAAGATTCAGAAAAAATCAAAGGTTTCTAGGAAAAAAGTCAGGACACATGCTCTGCACACTGCACCTTCATCATGAACCCATCGACTTTCTATTAATTCACACAAAATGAATCTCCAACAGGATTCACCCTGCTTGCATTTGATTTGCCCAGCTCTGCCCCCCAAGATCTTCAGCCCAACCCAGTCCAGTCCATCATGCAATGCTTTGGCTGGGACGACATGGTTCACCCACTTCTAGTGACTCGCTACCTTCCCCATCTGCTCCAAAACAGGTACAGTTACCCTCTCGTGTTTGCCGCATTTGACCTTACCTCAATCACAATGAACCTTTACCTCATCACTGTGGAAAAACCTCAGGTAAGTCCAGATGCTTTCAGATTTGCCCTCAAGTTTTCCTGATACTTTCCAGAGTAGCTGTATGTGAGATTTTCCTTTTCCAGCACGCCCCCTTAAAATGTCGGGAAAATGTCCAAATCGTGTCATTGTGACTATTGAGCAGAAGAACCCTAAATATTCACAGTGAACAAATAGGATTGTTGATGAAGTGTCTAATACGAAACACACGCAAAACTGGAAGAATACAAATATCTCAGGATGAAAAAAAAGGTGCCAAACACGAAGACGCTGACAGAGAGAGATTTGAGACCTAACATAAATGTTCCATATGTTAAAGGCCAACTTGGTCCAGACACATTTTTACAGACATTTTACAGAATTCGTGTCTGAAAACAGCTTCAAATGATATGATGTGCTACCGTGTATCTGTCAGCTATCACGCTTCATCATAATGCACAGAGCTTCTGGGAAGAATACAATTAATAAATAAGTCAGTGAGCATCCTTGGTGTTGTGAAAATAGATTTTAATGAAAAAATTGCACCTATGCCTCCAAACTGATTAAAAATAGGGAATGGATCTTCAAAATTTGACTCAAGGGTACCAAACACTGTGACGATCTCAACCTCAGAGGTCCCGCTCAGACAGGGCCACGTGATATTAAGGTGCTGCGTCTGAATATAAAGGCAGAACAAGGAAGCTGTTTGCACATCTTGTCCTTCCCTAAAGTTTGAGCTGTTACCAATGTGGGATTTATTAAATTTATGTGAAAATTTAATTAAGTGGTACAACACCTGAGATAGAAATTTTCACCACCTTGTTTCCTTCTAGACTCATCATTAAAAAGTGTAAGACAGAAGAAAAGTGATGGAAAGAGGATTTTATGTGTTTCACAGACATGTGTATTCAAGTGTTCATGTATTTCTTAATAAAACAATGTGAAATTCTGCTAGAACTCAGAAAATGACCTCAGCATGTTGAGGCATTATCCCACATCCTTCACCTGCGTCCTTGTTCATCCATCGGTTTCCTCTCACCTACTGAAAGCATGATATTTCTTTATATGTTAATCATCAGTTCACACCGCTTATGCTCAATGATTTCCGTCTCTGTCTTTTCCAGTGAGCTGGTGTCATCACTAAGCGGTGACTCTGGTGCCGGTGTGTCGGGTTCGGCACAAAGCCTGTCGGTGAGGGCCTGGTTCAGATGTGTTCTACAGCAGCACCTTCACAAGAACCCAGATGGGTCTGACAGCAGAACAGGTAATGGTACCAAATGGATGATAAATCTTCATCCTCCAATGTGATAAATAACAACCCAGTGTACACATATAGCACCAATCATTGATTAACATAATATCACAAGTTGTATTTTATACTTTTTGAGGGAAGATGGGTAATGTCAGTGGATGTTAGTGAAATATGTTTACCCAAGTTTTTTCATTATGGGTAATTGACTTTAGACTTTCAGCCTTTTTTTTTTATTTTACACTTTATTGTCTCCCAGGGGAAATTAGTTTTCACAGCCAGTTTAGCACAGATTAACACGAGCGGACACATTTCAACCCAGGCAACCCACAAGTAGGGCAGTACAACACATGAAACAAACCATAAACCCTTGTCACATTCTCTGAGACTGTGTAGTTTGTGCTGCTCTGGCAGAGGGGACAAAGCTCCTGCTAAATTAGGCCCTTCTCCATTTATGAGTTCGATAACCCTCACCCTATAAACAGGAGAGTAGGTGATATTAATTAATCAAGCCTTATCCTGAACCTCAGGAAATCCTGAAAAACTCAAACATATTCTCCAATTTATCCCAAAATGATAATATTTCAAAAGACATATAAAATACATTGTCATTTCATCATGAGTGTTTGTGCCCACGTTTTCCCAGGCCGCGCTGTGGAGGAGCAGTTGTGTGAACTGACACGGCTCGTGCTGAGGCTTCCTGAAGTGGACAGTCTTCTGCAGAGAGCTGAACTCCAGCCCACAGCCACCAGACTGGAGTCCAATCCAGCCCTGGAGATGTTTGTCAAGGTAACTCTTGCTCCCAGCTGACAAATACACTGATATTTTTGTGATATGAGCACAAGTCATCCTTTGTCTTTGTATATTTATAGTGACAAGAAATAGTCTTGCTGTGGGAGACATTGTCAGCTGCAGCATAACTGACAGGCAATGCTTGTATGTCCCTGAGATGTAGCACTTTCCTTATTTTGTATAAGACACACTGTCCACAGCATATCTAAGTAAAAATAAATGTGTACTGTATGTGTTGTATTGATTTGCATAGCATTGTCTCATCTGGTCTCTTATTTGGGACCCACAATACACATGCAAATGTTTCTTTGAATGTCCTTCTTATCTGCTTTGTCGTGATGTCAGGCTGTGGGCTGTGTGTACAGCGGACTGCAGACTCTGCCTGAGCGTTCAGCCATGGTGACTAGAGCCTTGGACTACATGGGAGACATCCTGAAACACATTAAACCTTCTCTGGTCAGCAAGAACCAAGAGGGACTGCAGCTGGCCTACTGGGCTGTTGGTAAGTGTACCGCTCACACACCTCACACACACACATTTTGTGGAGGTTCTTTGTGTCTTGGATTTTACAGTGTAATCCCCTTCTCAGGCAGGGGGACTTATTACAGTTGTGAATATCTCACCATTATTGTCTCTGATCTTTGTGATTCAGGCTGCATAGTGAAGCATTGGAGCCCCCTGCTGGCCACATCAAAAGCCCAGCAGCTGCTGTTCCGTATCGTGGATGGGCTGCTGCTTCCCCACAACCTCACCCAGCAGGATAAAGCTCTCAGGGACAGCCTGCCGATGTATCTACAGGTCAGGGAAAAACATTTTTTACAGCAAAACACAAACACACAGCACGCCTAAAGGCATCCGGTGTCATGAAAGACAACTGATACCCTTATCCCAACCCTTTCATCTCTCATCCGTCTGTAATATGCTCAGAGGTTTCCATTCGGACATTTTTAATTTATTCCCCTGCAGGGTTTGTCTGTGGCCTCCAGTGTGTCTCAGTCGCAGGGTGCCTACCTGAAGCAGCAGCTCCGTTCTGTTACCCGCAGATATCTGGATCATTTCCTTCCTGCCTCACCTTCCATAGGCATCATTGCCAACCACCCGGTGCTTCTGAGTTCCTGCGAGGCCAATTCAATCTCCCGGGGGCCAGTGCTGAGGAAGATCATCCTGGAGGTGCTCTGGTAGGTCTCTAGAACTGGAATGTGATTTCCCTGTAATTTCCAGGTTGCATATTCAATACGTCTCCAGTCCAGCAAATCAATGTATGTATAAGAGTGATGGAAATAGAAGATTATCTTATCATCACCTGCATTAACATTCTTGTCGATGTGGTTTCTTGCCCTTCACAATGTTTTTATATAAATATATTTTTAAACTATGCAAATCATCTTCACAACTTGAAACTCTGAAAAGTGTCTCTGGTTCTACAGTGAGAGCTTCCTGCAGTTCAAAGGTTACGCTCCTCCACCTCGTCTTGCGTCTGCCCTGATGTTTCTGTTAGAGCTTCTGAGACGAAATAGAGACTCAGACCCCGCCCTCCTCACGTTGCCCCTCCCCTCTCTGCTGCGCTGTGTGATGCTGGTCAACGAACCGCAGGGTAAGAGATGTGTACACACACAAACAATCTGAAAACATAGAATAACTGTACTTGTTTCCCAGTGGCAGAAACAAATAATAGGGATCCTGCACACGCCACCAGGGACCACTCAGGAGTGGGCATCTGGCATTTAGAGAAGCCCCCCCCATCCTCTCTTTCCCCTTGGCTCTGTCACACACACTGTTTGAACCGCATGTTGCATAAATGCATATACATATGATGTGATTAGATACATTTGACACATAAATGCCTATTATTCTGAAAAATGCTCACATGTTCATAGACATTAAACTCTTCAAATGCTAATTTTTCATGAAAATAAATCCATTAATTCTTGAGAAAGTCACAAACATTTTGAAAAACACCCTGTCTCACATGTTCCACCCCCTTTATTGAATCTGCTCAAAAAAGTTCTTCCTTGGCTCTTACACCACCCTGCCAACAGTTCAACAAACAGAGAGCAATGAAAACACTAGGATGTCACTCAGTAGAGCTCAAACCTCCTCAAGGCCCAACAGTTTCCTCATTTGGATCCGCACCAAAATGTAAACACTCATCGATACCAACCCCCTAAATGCTTCTGAATCTTTCATCAACATTCACACATTATTCTCTGAGAATTAAACAAAATGTTGGAAAACATTGGGCAAGATTGTTCTTCCCTCCCCAATACCACATCCTTCCACCAGGTTTGGTGGTCGTCCATTCAGTAGTTTTTGCGTAGTTATGCTAATAAGCAAATGCTGATTAACACATAACCTCTTCGGTAGAGGGAATAACCTGAAGTTTTCTGTGATGTGGTGATGACTCAAGTTTCTAAGATCAAATATTTTGAAAATCTTCAAAAATCATTTTTTTACTTGTGAATTTACTTCACTTACATGTGATTGTGTTTATCAGTGAAATGTTGAAAACCCTGATGTCAATGCCTAAAACATTTTGACAAGTGCTAATTTAAGGCATAAATGACACCGTAAACAACATTCAGTGTGAATAGTGATCAGTGAAGGGCTTTTTAATGACATCAGTGTGTGTTGTTTCTGTGCAGTGAGGAAGATAAGCACAGACGCTTTACAGCTTGTGGTGGAGCGATGTGCTGCAGCATCTACCGAGGGACCATGTGACCAGATCATCACTGTCTTACGGTAAATTACAATAATACAGAGAACATAGTGGGCTGCAATAAATATCTATACTTGTATGTGTTGCTCAAAGGAAGCAACAATAAGGTGTTTATTTAGTCTCAAAGTCTGCACAGCTGTGGTTCCTGAGAGGACAGCAAACTCGCCCTTTTGCACTTGCAACCGCTCAACACCGCCCGACAATTGCTCGCTCATTAAGTTGAATGTTAAAGTTCTGGAGGCGGGGACGTCCCCTGCCCATCTCTGATCTTCTAACCCCATTACCCTTCATTTTTCTCTACTAATTGTTAAATTTGGGAGTCATATAAACCACTGCTGTCGACACAAAAAGTGTATGTTACAGACGATTTACTTGTCTTAAGGTCATTATAAACGTGTCTGGCTTAAGGTTCCTCTTTTATTCTCCAACTCCAACATTTCCCCCGACATATTTTTAATGATTCTGCCACCAAGAAGGGGTTAGAAGATAGGAGAGAGGCTGGGGACTGCAGTGTTCAAAGTGACCGATCAAAGGAGGGGAACAGCAGCCACTGTCCCCACCTCTCAAAGTCGTCAGGCGGTGTGGACTGTAAGGAAGAGCGACTTGCTGCTCATCTCAGCCTCGTTTGCGGGACTGCACTAGTGCATGTGGAGCAGAAACGCTCACTCATGAGTGTGCCTTTCACTCGTGGACACTGTTCTGTGTGCTTGCAGGGCAGAAATGCTCCCTTGCAAGTGTTTTGCACATTCCAACCTGTTCTGTACTCCATGGCTTGACTGTCTGTGTCATCCCGATACTGCCAGGTCATTTGTGGAGGAGAATGAGGGAGTCTATGACCGGCAGGTGTACAGCACCCTGGAGACAGTGGCTGTTTTAGATCCCTCTGTGGTCCAAGCTCTCATTCCCAACCTTTCTCTCAGTCTGAGAAACACCGAGCACAAGAGAGGCCTGGGAAAGAACATCGCCTTGAGGTGAGCCACTGCATGAATCATATATCCTGGAGGCCATGTGGACAGGATTCATCGCCTGAAACTATTTATAACTTGTCTAGACAGTGTACCGCTGCTCTGTACTGAATTAGAATCATTATATAGCTGTGTGCTGTATTGGATTTATCCGCTAACATGACTCTCTGTGTAACAGGACTGCGTACAGGAAGTTGCTGTCGCTCCTTGGGGAGAGTGGGCAGGTTGAAATGAGCAGTTTGGAAGTTGCCTGAAAAAAGTCCAAGACCTGGCACCAGCTCCAAGAAGGTTACTGAGCAGAGTATCTTACAACATGTAAGAGCATCTCATTACTGTGATAATTACAACTCAAACTACTGATGAAGTAAAACAGCACATGTGATACATTTACAATGTTTCATGAGTTGTGGACCAAGTGGACTTTGACAGCTCCTGTATCTTACATCACCAGCTTGTATATATGTATGTATTGTAAAGAACTTGCAGCTCTGTTATTAACTGAATAAAATGTGACAATATATATCAATGTGCTCACAACTGTCGATATACCTTTTTTATATCCCGTCGTATAGTTAGAGGAGTTAGCAACGTGAGCATTGAAGCGAGAGGCTGTTTATGCTTGTGCCGTAAAGTGCTGGATCTGTTTCTGCTCGCTTGGCACTGTGAATTACAGATTTGATGACATTCGTGGGCGGGCCCAGAGTTCAGCAGCAAAAAAGAGGAAGAAAAAAACAAAGTGAGCGAGCACAGGAAAGTACTGTTTGTTACAGTTCTCTCTCGCCTTTCAAAGTCGCAGCAATCTCTTGCAATCCGACTTTAGTTTACACCTAATCACATGAAGTCTCACTTTTGTCTGCCACAATCACCAAGTCCCATTTCATGTCATTGCAGACATTTTCCAGCCTCATCAAACTGCAACGCATCCCTTCATCTGAGCAGCTTCTCCGCTGCACCGCGTTCCTTCTCTCCGACAGTTATCAGAGGGGCTTGTAGAATTCAAACAGAGGGATGTAGGCAGCAGAAGCTTGAAATTAGTGCTCAATTATCTACTGCTACTAAATCATTCTCACAGAAGACTACAGTCACTTTCCTTCTTCGTCACAACAGTTTTCATCAAATAAACCCCAGCTCGATTTAATCATGTAGCATCTTTATTCTGAAACCTTTCCAGACATATTGTTTTGGACAGACGAGGGAAGTGCAGGGATCATGTTTTCTCTCTTGGCCAAAGCATCTTTTTGAAAATCAGCATAATGCAGTGATGCCTGAAGACTGTTCTCTGAATAAGGACAATGACCAGACATTCTTTTGACCATAAACAGTCTGAGGTCCTGAGCATAATAAAAATCTCACACTCACTTACATAGGTCGATCATACACACACACACACACACAAACACACATTCACAGTAGTTTGTCGCTGCTGTTGCAGAAATAAACAATTCATTTTTTACTTTATGTGAACTAAAAACATTACATGGTCATTTATGCACTGACGAGCCTCAGCATCTGGCGCTCGATACTTGTTAACCCCGTCTATAAAAAGTACATGTGAGTTGAAGAGAAGAGAGGCCTCCTCCTCTGTATCTTGAAAAACAATGCAGAACATGTTTTCCAAGCCATCAAGGTGATTATAGTGGTTTGATGGAGATGGTACTTGGAGATGGTAGCTAGAAAAGCTCCTACATCTCTATTTTAAAAAATCTGCTGTTCACCTCAAGTCACTTCATTGGTAAAAGGATAGGCATTTTGTTCCTGTCTTCATGGGGAATTAAAATCCCTCTGGAGTTATTTTTCTTTAACTTGCTCATTGCGTCTTCGCTGGACATCACAAATGGCGTCTGTC
Source organism: Limanda limanda (assembly GCF_963576545.1). NCBI lineage: Eukaryota > Metazoa > Chordata > Actinopteri > Pleuronectiformes > Pleuronectidae > Limanda > Limanda limanda. Next base: position 26,762,711 of record NC_083646.1, read on the forward strand.
CTTGGGGAAATACAGCAGTAATGCTATATTATTGTGACAGCTGCTTGTGTCTGAGTTTCCAGGAGCCTGCAAAATAACATGGCTCTTGTGGATCAGGAAAGTCATGTTATTACATTTGGATCTGAAAGAAATCCCATATGCACTCAGCTGACAGATGTGGCAGGTTCCGTGAATACTACGATCAGGTACATTTTCGTTCCATTTGCAAATACTGACTGTCCAGAGTTGAGCTGAGGCTCCGCCGTCCTCAAATTACTGTCTTCGAGTTCAGAGACACTTTTGTTCATCAGGGGTTTAAACAGCACCGATTCTGTGATGGGGGACTTGTAGAGTCTGCAAGTTTGGACAGGTGAAGTAAGGAGCAGGCAGGAAACAAGCTGCTATACCGTTGGAGGCGAATGGCAGCGTTGGTCCGTAGAAAACCTCCTCCTTCCCCTCAGTGCTCAGATCCAGCACCTGGAAATGCACAGTAGTTATACATATGGCAGTGGTTTGTGTAACAACAGTAGTTTCTGAGCCATGTTGTGGTGCCGAGGAAATGTTGTTCTGATGGTCATTCAGTTCACTAGTTGAACTGAATGACCATTCTCTAACCTCCTCTGAATATGATGCAGAGTATTTGTCGAGGATTAAAACCTTGATTTTTTTTAAATAAACAACCTGATTGTGTAATGTAAGCACTTCATTCACAGATGTAAATATTTAGTTTAACCACATATAAATTGTATTGTATAGTATTATTCTCCAGTGCAAATTCATCAATACAGATTGTGCGTTGATGTGGTGTCGAAATAATCACAAAAATGAGTCGCTGCCTGGGAAAATCCCCATCTTAAAACGGAACTACAACTCAGAGTCAGCGACATTTTTGGTTGCCAAGTTGCTGATGACATCACTTATATATCAGTTAATATGATTTTACAATCAGCTTTACATAGTAGCTCCGAGGAATAAAAGATAACTTTGGTCTCTTGCAAACTGTATGTCCATCTCTCACAAGCACCTACCACCACACTTTTTATCCAATAGACGTTGTTGGGATTCAGGTGCATACATTGAATATTTATATGCCTGTCACACATGATTATTTTTCTTTGCTCTAAGTTTATAAGCAAATATTTGAAAGAGGTGTCAAGGTTTAGTTTAAACACTCTAAACATATAAATTAGCACATTATATTTACAGTGTCCATGTTTCTTTTCCCATTCAACAACTTAACTCTGGGAAAGGAAGCATGTGAATACAGAGTCTCCACATCAATTTCTCTACAGTACAAATTACTTTTACAATTAAAATTACAGTTACTTTTCCATTTGATCAGACTATTATTCAAATAAATATCTTGACACACTTTAAACATGTATATATTTTTTACTACACTAGTATTATTTGACAATGAAAACTAATTGGTAGTAATCTGGCAACACATTATCACATTGTAAATGGTCAGTATTTCCGCGGCACTTTTCTAGTCTTGATGACCACAAGCGCTTTACAGTACAGTTTGCCATTCACACACACATTCATACAGTGTATCTATGGGCAGCACTTTTTCCCCAAGGACACTTCGGCATGCCACAGCCACCTTGTCTCAAACAAGCTTGATGTTTACCTTATAATTCGAAGCCACATTTCTTTACATTACAACAAAACATTTCAACATTGTCTGACGCTTATTACATGTTCACTGCTGCTCTGTTGGCATTAGGGAAAAATAAAGCTGAAGGAAAAATACCTCTTTCCTCTGTCTGGGCCTTGATTCACTGTACAACAACCTCTATGATATCAACACAAGATGTATATGGCAGGGGCTATTTATAATTCCTCTACTGCTGTTGAGCAGCATTAGAATAACTGAATTCATATTTACTTATTCATATCACACAGTGTCTGATCATCCTGAAGTATTGCAACAGTCGTGAAGGTAAATCTCAAAGCCTCATCTCCTACCTGAATGCACGCCAGAGGCTCGTTGGTCCAAATGGAGTACCCTCCAACCACATAGATCCTGTCATCATGGACGGCGATACCCGACTCGTTCTGACCTGAGGAGGACAGAGCAGACACAATGCTTCACCGTGCCAAGCAGAGGGCATTCTGACAATATGACTTCCACATCCCCCAGGGAGCAGAGAGGGAGATAAATGGAGAAAGATGGGGCGAGGGCGGGAGTGTACGGAGAGCTAAGATTGAGTCGCTGCTCTCTTTCCTTTGACTTTGTCTCAAACTTGTACAGATAACACAGGAGGTGGGAAATGTAAGGTCACCTGAACTTTACACCCTGGGAGTCTTCATTAAACATCATAGCAGTGTAATATGACGTATAGTTATTATGACCACATCCTACAGTATGGCATGAGAGATTGTCTACAGTGCCTGTGCTCCATCCACACAGTGGAACTGTACTGACTGTGTTTTTATTACCTCCATCAACGGGATTAGGTTTTTATTGCTGTTTGTTCTGTAAACAGGATTATTCAAAAGATTACTGAGACGATTTTATGGTAGCTTGGTAAAGGGAGGGCTGTGGGCCAAGGGAGATCCCACTAACATTTAATGTGTATGAGGAGAAAGGGACGGATCCAGGAATTTAGTTTTATCACTTTTTTCAACATTGAAGACATAATGCTTTATAAATAATCTCTATGAAAATGAATCAGTACCAATTCTGAAGGAAATATAAGGCTCTCTAGCTGCTAAATACACATCAGTTACATTATGAGAATAAAGTCAATGTTATGAGAAAAAATCTAAATTTTACGAGAATAAAGTGTAAATTACAATCAAACTAGTAATATTACAAAGAGGTAATTCGACAAAGGTTGACATTTTATGAGAATAAAGAAAATCAAATATTTAAAGAAATTTCCACCTCTTAAGGCTCTCAGGTTTTTTTGGCCCTAATCGTACCCAAGAGTTGAGAAACTGGGTTTGTCACTACAAGCAGCCTCTCTCACATGCAAGTAAAAGGGTTTAATGTAAAAAAGATTTATACCATTTTCATGTTTGCTATTATAAAATAATGTGTGGGAATGTTTCTTGGGGTTGCCAAACAACCAGTATGGACAGATTGTCTTACATGTGGACAGAGCCTAACCCTGTTTCCCTCTGTGCCCAATGTTTATGCTAAGTTAAGCTAATGGTCTCCAGACTGTAGCCTCATATTAAGTGTTCAGACATTAGAGTGTCGGTCTTTTCATCACACTTTCAGCAAGAATGTGCATAATGAAATCATCTGTGTGAGAATTTCAGGTTCATGTTCACATGTGGCGTTCCTTTACTTCGCCCACCCGTGAGGAGGCTGAAGGAGCAGCGGGTCCACTGGTCCAGGTCCATGTTGTAAGAGTCGATGTGGCGGACCAGGATGCGGTCGTTGTTGTAATCCAGGTCGTTACCGCCGAGCACGTAGAGCTGCCTCCTCACTGCCGCCATGACGTGGTAAACTCGCCTCTGCAGCATGGGACTGCGGGCCAGCCACTGGTCCTGGGGAGGAGGTGGAGGGAGGACGAGGTGGTTAAAGCAGATGGAAGTGAAGAAAAGAAAAGACGGGAGAAAATGATGCGATGCAGAAGAGACGGAGGTGAGACATGGTGCGAAGAGGGAGGGAGAGGGTGGGAAGAGAAGGAGGATGAAGAAGAAGATTAATATTTAAGCATATCCATGCATGGGTAATTGATGTATGCTCAGTGCTAGATAAATAACGTGACACTAGAGCGCTGGTTTGTACTAATGACTTCCCTCCCTATTTCTAATCATATGTTTCAGCCACTCCATTTTACACCGAGGATCCCTGCTCATTTCACTAAGTGTGCTGAAGCTTATTTTGTGTCAGTGAGTGTGTCTGTGTGTGTGTGTGTCTGTGTGTGTGAGTGCTTGATTGAGGCAGAGAATAAGAGTGTGTTGGTGTGTGTGTGTGCTGGGAGCTGACGGGTGGCCATCTGTTGAGGGTAGAGTGGGTGGGGGGTTGCTGTTGCTCTGGCAGGTGAATGTAGATTCATGGTGAATACAAATGAGACTCTCTCCCTCTCTTTTTCACTCACTGCTTCCAACGCCGACACGTACAAACACAGGCCCATATGGATATGCACCTTACACTTATATATACACTGCATACCTCCATACTATATACGGCCTCACCTAGATCCAGGCCTCTTCAACATCTGGCTCATAACATACACACAAACATAATCTGCAGCTTAACACATTCCACTGTGGTGAGCTGTGCGTGGGTATTACATAAATTATATAAACGCATCCCCGATGCACTGAAAGACAAATTAATGCTATATCTATATCATGGTTCACTTTTTATTACGGATCAAAGGTCATAACTTATGGAAGCATTTACATTCAAGGAGCAGCAGCACCAGTAAGCAGGAATAATTACCCACGGCTCACTGATTATATTCTAACGTATAAGATGCAGAGTTTCAAAAAAGTGAATCTAGTTTCCTTATTTTCCTGGGTGCCTTTGGTTTCAATTATTTCCCATATGGTGTGAAAATCAATTAGCAGAGCCCGGCCTGTTGTGTAATCCATCACAGTAAACACAAGGTCTGCATTCATGTTCTGAAAAAAAGACCTTGTTGTTACACTGATGTAGCTTGATTGTCAATTTAAACCTCACAACAGTAATAGTACTCTGACTGTAAACTCAATAATATCTATAAACATAGGCCGATATTGCAAATGTGTCTCAGAGGACAATACAGTCTGAAAGACATACTCCCCCATAAAATGTTTTACATTGGAAAAATACCAGAGAGTCAGAGAGGAGAGGAAGCTCATCTAGGACCTACAGATACTGTTCACTATGCACCGTAGATAGACAGAGCAGCAGCAGCAGAAATAATGAATGGTGGAACAGCTACACATGGAGTGTTGGGAAGAATTTTATCATGTTTTGGCACTGACAGGTTGTTCTTAGTAGTTTTAGTCCTGCTAAAGTTCTGACCCTTTATGTCCAGAAATAAATGGAACCCAATGACTGTCTGTGAGAAAATACATTAAAACCTTTGATAATAAATTCTATTTTTGTTGAGTAAAAGTAGAAATCTGTTTCTTTGGCACAATTGATGCGTCAAAATCAAATATTCGTGTTCGCTTGGAGTCCTGTCGAAGACGAACCTATGAATCCGTACAGACTGTGGCTGCAGGAAACAGAGTGAACAAAGCCTGTAAAACCATACAGACAAAACTATGTGTTCACAGAGAACTCAGTGGAATGTGGAGTTTGATTGTATTTCTCTTTTGGGACCATTAAACATCTCTGTCATATTACAAACTAAATTGATCCATTGTTAATATAAAAAGTTGGTAATAACACCCTCCGATTCTCTGCACAGAATGCTTTCAAATATGGTCAGCAGTAACCCACTATAGTAGACTACAAACTGTTTGGGGCGGTGTGGCCTAGGGGGTAGAGTAGGTAGAGTGGGCGTTCTCCAACAATAAGGTTCGGGTTCAAACCCCACTCTTCCCCATCTGCATGCCGAAGTGTCCTTGGCAAGATACTGAACCCCTAAATGGCCCCTCATAAATGTTGAGTGTACTAAAAATGTATGTCGCTTTGGACAAAAGCGTCAGCTAAATGACATGTAATGTAATAATGTAACTTTGGTGTAAACTTTGTTGTTACCTGCTCTGGTTCGTACACCATGAGTCGATTCTGGTACTGAGCTGTGTTTGTCACCCCACCTGAAACATAGAGCAGCAGCCGTCTGGGCTTTAATCACAGAGTAATACAATTATGAACTAAGCAGTGTTCTACACCTGACAAGGGGGTAATGTTTTCGTCTGGGTATGTTTGTTTGTAAGCAGGGTGACACAAAAAAGTTTGTGGAGGGGGGGGAATTAGAAGAAGATGAACTCGTAAGATTTCGTTGTGGATCCGTATCAGGGGGCAGATCCAGGATTTTTTTTTCTCTGAGAATAATTCATAGATGTTGATGAAAAAAATCGGACATGTTTAGGGGACAGATATTTATGCCCGTGTGTGATTTGGTGTAGATATAAATCTGGATCTGGTGACTTTGGTTTCATAACTGACTGTTGGTATGAGCACTACTGAGTGACATCTTACAGGTGTGTGTACAGGTGTGTGTAGAATCATGTATAAGTGGAGTCCTTCTTCCCTTCATCATGTACCTGAGACCCAGAGCAGGTTGTCAGCCACACAGCCAGCGTGACAGGACAGTGAACGGTCAAAGGGTTGGACAAACATCCATTTGTTCTTCTTGGGACAGTAGCGCTCCACAGAAGGCAGCACCTGCCGCAGCTCGTTCCTGCCCCCCACTGCGTACAGGTACTGACCCAG
>NC_083646.1:26774026-26786526 GCF_963576545.1 Limanda limanda
GAAAAAAAACATCCCCCAAAAAAACAAAGCCAGAGAAAATGTGATTTCCAGGGCGTGCGAGTCCCTAAGAAAACTCTGAGTGACGATGATTGACATCCAAGCTATATCTGTCCTGTATTGGTTTGCGTACCCCCCGACCATGCCACGCACCCCCCTAACTCTTTGGAACGGCAGCCCCCTCTTCCTCGTTCGCTTCCGTCTGAAGCCCAAAGCCACTCACCATTCAAAGATGTTAAGTTGCACTAAAAATCACTACATCTAAACGTTACTACAACTGCTGTGCTGCGGAAAATGTATGCAGTGTACTTTATTTTGAAAAGATATTGAGGGTGGTTAATAAATGTTAAAATGCTGACTGTACAAATAGCCAAATCAACTGTGACACACACCTAAGCAGTCCAAATGTTGCATTAGAGTCCTGTCAGCTAAAGGACTTCTTGTGATACACAGAGCATGTGTGGTATTGATCAGTTTTTCAGTATCCAATGAGAAGAACTCTGCACATCAGCATCTGTCATATTGGTGGATGGAGGTGGGTGATTCGGACTAGCTGATGTATCTCCTTTTCAATCAGTGCGTATTGGGAAATCAATGTTATTAGCCGGGGTCTGACTTTCTATTATCAACTCAAACTAAGCAGCAGACACCAGCAGTCAGCTGACCTGACTTGTGACTAGCACAGGCAGGAGCAGTGTTAATCTGATTAAGAGATGACCCAGCAGAAAACTCATGACTTATTCAATAGTGTGTTGTTGTTTATAATTTGCTGATCAACACAAACCAACAGACATGAGTTTTTTGTGACCACCAGATGGCACATTAGAGCAAGGTTTACCATCGTGATGTAACTGTCACTCTGGTTTTACAATTATATCATCTAATGTCTATAGTATTCTATTCGATTTTTTATATTGAGCTCTTTAACGTATTTTAAATTTGCTTTATTCAAATCCCTATGACATTGCTCTTAAACCATTGCATTGCTGAGCTGAACTGTCATTCCCGTCCAACACTTTGAATTGTACCGTTGACCCCGGGTGAACCAACATGTGCACAATCCCTTTTCTGGTGTTTAGAATATTTATATATTTTATATTGTTTCCTTTTTTATATATTTATTTATATAGTTATTTTGTGCTTAAAACAGTGGGCGGTGTGGCCTAGGGGGTAGAGTGGTCGTCCTCCAACAAGAGGCGGTTCAATCCTCACTCTTCCCCATCTAAAAGCCGAAGTGTCCTTGGGCAAGATACTGAACCCTAAATGGCCCCTCATAGATGTTGAATGCACTAATTGTAAGTCGCTTTGGATAAAAGCCTCTGCCAAATGACATGTAATAATAATGTATTAAAAACACCACAGCAAATTCCTTGTATGTGTAAACGTACTGGGCAATATACCCTAATTCTGATTCTGATATGACAAAATAACCAGAAACGTGAAACTGTAGGAACTTCAATGACAAAATACTGAATAAATAATAATAAATAGATAAATTAGTCATGTGACAGGGATCTAAGGACACTATAACCATGCACGAGCTGCAATCATTATTGCAGAGTCTAATTAAGTTATTCTAAAACCACTTCAAAATGTATGGGCTCCACGGATACATTTCAAACTGTGTTTGAAATGACTTGAGTGATTCTGCAACAACCTCAGCCTGATTTGTTTTTATCTCCAGCAGCGTATTTACCCGTGCACAGGCCACTAGGCGAACTGTGCCTCTGTTCCAGCAGATCCACAAGTCAATGATGTGTCCTCGATCTCAAGGAGATCAGACACCCTAGCTTACACTGACACACCCTGCTGAAGTGTCCTTGAGCAATACACTGAATCTGTTCTCTAACTAACGCAGACCTGTCCCTGTCGGGGAGGACACACCACCAAATGACAGATTCCTGCAAATTGGAAATAAATTATTTTAAACAAATTAGTTTTGTCATCTAACTTTGAAGCAACATTAGCTCTGAGAAAGTCTGGAAATGGAGACAGCATCTCGCCCGGCTCTGTCAAAAGATAAATCATATGCACGTATCAGCAGCCCTGCAGCTCAGCCATCACCACCTATCTTTTATCTAAAAAAACAAAGCCTCCAAGGCATGAGTGCAGCCATCTAAGAAATAACCAATATCGTTAACAACCACTTGTTGTGCTTATTTGTTTTTGCACCAATTAAAAATCACTATCTATTGTTCAATATTAAGCTTTACAGGTGCTCGGAAAGAGATTTCTTTACCTTTGGACAGAGCCATGCTACTTGGCATCTAGTTGTTGTGCTAAACTAATCTAACTATCTATAGTTTTATATTATATTTACATTACATTACATTACAATCATTTAGCTGACGCTTTTATCCAAAGATACTTCCAATAAGTGCAATTAACCATAAGGGTACAAACCCAGAGCAGCAAGAATCATGTTAGTAGATTATCTTAGCAAACAGACTTAACAGTTTGAATCCGGTCATCAAAATCCAGCAAGAGAAGCTTTATAAGTGTATGCTTAAAAGTATGGAGCTGCTCTTCTATTGAAGTATCATTTGTTTCTTCTCAGTTTCTCATACAGAACTTATAAAAGGAGGGTCATATGCACAGTTGTAATCTGGGTTTTGGATTTTCCAGTTATGCATTTTTGACCAAGAAACATCTGAACCAGATTTATATCATTCTCTTGATTTTTTACAATCATACATGTACACTGCATTTGACTCACTTTACAAAAACAACACGGGATGTACAATGGAATGTTCTTTAACAAGTGTTACTGACGAAAGAGGCCAGAGAAAGTCCTGACGAATACAGCTCTATTGTTTGCAGAAAGGGCAACTTAATAAAAGTGTTCAATATGTTGTAAAGAAAAAGCTAATCCTCTTCAAGTTGCCCTGCGTATGAATTTCCTTGTTCTTCCCTGCAGACAGGATCAAATCTACTGCCTGTGCCTGAGTGGAACACACCTCTGAAAACCCAATGAGAGTGAAGGATTTCCACTGATGTGATGGCCACCCTGTGGTGTGATGGGGTCGTTCTGCCTCCTCTTATGTTGTCCCCAGCTCACACAGGACGGCTGCATATGTGTATGTAGACTATGTACCTGGATGAGGTAGTGGGAGCAGAGGCTGAGGAGCTCCAGTAACTGAAGGTGGCTGCCTGCAGACAGGACGTCCTGGATCACCGCCGGCTCCAGCACAATCTGGCAATAGGACAAAAACCAGGTCACCAGATTAGATTCACTTAGATTCATTGTCACAGAAATTGAAGTGCCAGGAGTTTTCAGAGACATCAATTTGCAAAGGATTTGAATAATAGATTTCTGAAAATAATTTATTTTTTATTTTTACTAGTTATATATATATTTATAAATATCTATATTCAGTAACTACAGGTCATATTAACCACATGTATCCTTTGGGTCCCTAGGAATCAGAACTTTACAACATTAGGTCTACATCGAGTCTGCTCAGATAATTGTCCATAATCTTTTGTTTTCTAACAATTTTCTCTGAAACATTTATCAGGTCCAGTGTCATATGTTCTGCTTATTGCAGCTAGGCAATGCAACAGCAGACAATAACAAGTTTGTCCCCAGGCACTGTTGTGTCACACATCCAATGAATCAACACAGACATAAGAAGTTTAGATGTTTGTTTATTTTCTCAGTGGATCCATATTTTATTTTTCAACAAAAGTGACGAACCTGACACTGTACAGTATACTAAATACAACAATGCTGAATCAAAGGAAACAAGTTTCACGGTAAAAACTGTGAACAAAACAAATATTGCACTGATCATTAGACAGGAAGAGTAAATTGGATTGTGGAGCAGACCAATTTCTGAGTGGTAGGTGCAAGTATAACACAACACAATACACTACGGGTAAGCATGAATTGCTGGCTGTGGGTACATGTCTGTAATTATTGGAAAATTGTAAAAAATAATAATAAAATGGGTTGGTGTGGGGTGGGGGTGTGCCATTATCAATGTCATATTCTGAAAAAAGATTCCAATCTTGGGAAAAAATATTATTTATATATTTCCATTTTTGACTGTTTGATTTTAGACTCACAGTTTTTTAGGCTCACGGTAAATTTTGGGTTGGTTTGAAAAATTCTGTCAAAATTGCAGGTTACTTAAAAAATGATGTTGCTCCATAGATGACAGGGAGAGTGAGTTTGACAGACTGCACAGCAAACCAAAAAATTGCACTGTCGATGTGCTTGATTCGCCATTTTCATCTTCTCAGCAAAGCGACACAGCCACACAATTATTACAGCATTGATTCTGCCAAAATGCTTCCTGTTGAGCTGGATGAGCAGAAATTATATCTGCTGAAAGCTTCCTCCTGTTTCCTCCATATTCCCACAGCCCCATGCATCATAAAGCTCTGTATCACAGCCAAGTAATACTGCCAGGCTCTCGGGAGCAGAGCCAGGTAATACCAGTCGTATGGAGGTTAATCTGTCAGGATCAGGACCACATAGAGTAAAATATTCCATTAGTCAGTGGGGTAATAACCCAATCAGACCAGGCAGGCCACTTGTAACCTCTCACACAGTGGACTCACCTGATCCAAATGAAATTGAGTTTGCTGTTAAAATGTAGGAACAAGCCTCCCCTGCCCTATATATCCACAGAGCTGTGACTGCGTCAGGAGTGAAAGTGAGAAAAATGGCCTTGCCTGAAATGCCTACTCATTATTTCTGATTCTTAAAATGGGAAAAAGCAGCTTGTGTTTTTCAACAGTTTCAATACAAATGTACCACTCTCCTCTGGTGCATGTTGGTTCACGTGTTGAAGGGAAAAACATTTTTTCGTCAGCTTTTGTTGTGATTACATGTTTTGCTGCATATAAATAAACCTGTTGTTTCACCACTTAGGCATTTACGTAAAACCGTTCATTAGAAGTCATCAAGCTATTTGTTTCGAATGGTAAAATATTCACAGAGGAGCGACAGCCTCAGAGCAATTCCCAGCAAGCTTCGCTGATAAATATACTTTTTTCTCTCCTTCTCTGCAATTAGCTGGATCTACACATACCCACACACCCATTTATCACAGTGTGGTTTCCTGTCAGGCACAGGCGGACGTCCAGTTAACCACATCACGATCTATGGGCTCTCCTAAGCTTTATATATTGAGATGGAAAGCAGCTGTGAGTGGCCCTTTGCCTCAGGATGCATTAGACTTAAGTGGGAATCGAAATACTCCAATCTTTGATCACCAATCATATCAAATTATCTTAAGTTAAAGGGGAAAACCTCCAATCTTTGCCCTTATATTAAACACTAGGCTGCTTTTATTAGATGAACATAATCAAAGGGAACCATGATCAACTGTTTTTTAATCCTGGCAGGGAGCACCAGCAACAGAGGCAAACCCCAAAACGAGAACTAATAATTGTAAGTTAATGCTCTTCTCTCCACTCCACAGGCCCACAACAGCTCGAGCACTCCAGCCTCACACAGCACAAGTCGTGTTGTCCAGTGTGGGAGTATAGCGAGCTCTTGTGTAAACCTCCATTTATTGCATCTGCTACTTAGACTCGATGAAAGTAGATGTTTTTATAGCAGAAAATATAGATGTCTTCCACCCGGGATCTGACCCATGACTCACTCTACTTCACTCTTAGGAAAAAAATTGGATTCAAAGTCGGAGAAATTCCAGGTCTTGTTGGTAATAAAAGTGAAACAGTGCGACATGTTCCTGGCGTTAAATTGATTTAGATCTCTGCTGTGGTCATTCGATACTGACTTGACTTCTGACTGCATGTTTCCTCAGTCACTGGCCTGTGACATGTGGCTGAACGATTTTTAGTAGGTCATTATTTACGGCGTGGGGATAAGCATATTGCCCTCATCTCATCTGCTATCATCTCCTCTGGGCAGACAGGAGCTGAGCCAACCAAAGCAGGGCGGCTTTCAAGCCTGCTGTTGACCTACTTACACTGCCTAACTGATTCACTCTTCGCTCATTTCCACTGTGGAAATAAAATTAGGAGCAATTACAAGTTCCTGGCTTCTCCATACACTGCATAATCCACTAGGCTGCTTATTGGACCAACCATTGCTGGCACTAAAAAAGACCCAGGGAGGTTATTGGAAACGATCGCACTCTCTGCAGAGGCTGTGACCTCACTCATATGACAGCGGCTGCTTTAGTATGGAAATAAAATACTGTGGCCCTTACTCCTCCTTTTTTGAAATAAGTGCTGTTTCTTATTGAGGTCTCAGGTCAGCAGCGGGACCACAGCATACAGTGGAGTGACCAGAGTAGTAAAATGTAGAGCACCTGTATACTGTACAGCACAGGATCCAAAGGCATGCTGCAGCAGAGGCTAATGCTGCTGAGATTAAAAGTGGCAATCCAAAATCCAAATGTCAAATCCATGTTCTGATTTATTTTGGTGACCCATTTGGCAGTGGTGAAATACTGGATCTAAGTACTTATGGTGCGTCCATGTGGTTTTGGAATAACTGGAAAATAAGTTCCTGACTGGGAAAATTCACGCGGACGCCATCTCAAGTCAGAACAACCCAGAAATTCTGAGAAAATGTTGGTGCGTGAGTTGCTGACATCTCACTTATAAATTAGTTCACATATTTGTATATATTTTATGTAATCAACTTTTAGTAGTAGCTTGTCAACTTGTCAAATCTATATTGTTTATATGTCTGTTACACAAGATACTTTGCTCTTCATTATTATACAAATATTGAAGAGAGGTGTCAAGTTGTTATTTAAATGCTGTTTCCAACTTCAACACACATTAACACACCCAAGTCGGAATAAGGACTTCATAACAGGGGTAATGGGACCTACTTTACTTTTGTATTTTAATTTTTGCTATTTAATAGGGAATGTGATACAACACTAGCAGCACGGTGAAGCATGCAATCAGAGCTTTTATATGCAAAACGTTTATTTAACTTTTAGAATATGATGCGTTGTTGTAGATGAAACATCAGATAATAATAAAATAGTTCAAATTGGCTCCAGCCAAACAAGCAACAAAAAAACTTTTAAATTCATGAATTTAAAAACTCACCAGCTCGTGCTGCAGTATGGGTCCTAAATTCCATGGGCCAAACTAATGAGTCAAACTGACTTTTCATAAAGATGGGTTCTGTCATTTTAGAAAGTTCTTTGAATAGTAATTCTTAGACTCTGTATCCAAATGGCAGTGTTCGTATCCAGGCCATTTCAGTCTCATTTACAGACAGTGGGACGAAGTAGAGACCAGTATTGCATCCGTGGCGTGTGTGGCTGAGGGGTAGAGCGGTCGTTCTCCAACCAGAAGGTCGGCAGTTCGATCCCATTCTTCCCCATCTGAATGAAGAATGAAAGTGTCCTTGGGCAAGAGGCTGAACCCTTAACTGAAGAACTGAAGTTTGCACCGTTTAGTTTAGTTTGCTTAGCCAGTAACATGTAACGTAAAGCCGCCCATGACTCTGCTAAATGTGTGTGACTGAAAGAAGAGGCCATTTGCTAGTTTGACAAGATAGCTTGATAGCTTCATAGAGTTGTATTGAGTGTGTGCGCATAGACTGTATATAAAGATGGACGCTATACCATCCTCCCAAAAGTGAACCCAAAGTGCCTTGATCCTCCTCTGGTGGTTAAGATATCACAAAGTTCCCATATCCTGCCTCCTCATTGTTAACAGATGGGGAATGGACAATTCAAAGTATAAATCAAAAGATGTATTCTGTCTTTAGTTGGTTCTTGTCACACTGATGTATGTCCAAGTTTACATTTTTCCGTTAAGTTTGGTTATAATTAATTAATTGATGATAAAAACAATTGTTTAAACATCATGATTGACAGCTGAGACTGGTTCCAAAATGGTTGAGCACATGTATTGATTGGATCTCACTACTGTGACTCCGCCCCTTTGCCCTGATCACTACTGCTAAGACTATGGCTCCAAATGTGCTACATGGCGGCGTTTGAACCTGGGATATGTTGGCTTAATTTCTGGATTGAGGGAGGAAGTGGAGACACATCGTCCATATTTACAGTCTATGATTGAAAGGGCCCAACCTGTAGCTGTACCTATGCTATTACTGTACACTTCACTCAGATTCCTATGAAAAGCATAATTTTTATTTTGTTTGACAGTCAGATTTATGTGTGGAAACATTTCTCATACCAGAGGGGTAGCAAATTCTAGGAAGGCTACTGAGCAGGCCAATATAAAAAATGCAACCAGCCGATGATATAAACAGGAACAATGACAATATAAGGGCTGAAAGCAGCCGACTATCTGCTCTGGTTTAGAAAATGTTAAGATGCACGGACAGTTTGAATATACATTAGGTCAGGACAAGAGAAAAGGTTGATCACCTGACAAAGGGCTCAGCATACCACAGGGCCTAATGACACCTCATAAGATAATTTTACATTTAAGCACATTTCCCTTTGTGAAACATAATATGAAACATAATTTTGTTGATGATACTTCACTTTCCAAAAACTATTTCTAATGCAAAACCATTTCTGTCTAGAGAGTATGATTATTTTTGCGGTATTGCAACTTTCGCTAAAGTAAATGGTATAAATCTTTCATCAGTGCTCTTACTGTGTGCGGTTTTTTGCTGTTCTCCTCCCAATAAAACTCTGAAGATTACTATGATAATTCCTCACATTATCTTTGGATGCTCTTTTCTTGGCCTGTTCAGCTGTGTCGCTCATGCTCACCTGTCCAGTGTAGGCGAAGTCTAAAGCGTGCTTCAGTCCAACGTTGGTCACTCCTTGCAGGGTCACTTCGTCCGCCTCACTCTCCACCATGCACAAGCTGAACATGGCCTGATGACACATAGATCCAATATGTGGAGGTCAGTGAAGGGAGCACCACATCACAAAATATTTTATCAGTTATTTTCACACTTGGCTTAAAAAAAATACACAAACTGGGACTACAACACACAGTAATCATGGGTATTGATGATAAGTCAATCCAGCTTTGTTTCTCCAGTCCTTCAGTGTTGATTCTGCAGGTCTTGATTGATTCTTATTATGTTTAATCCATAAGTAGTTACAGTATAGATTAGCTGGGTTTTAATGTGAACGTGTTGAAAAACAAACAGCATCATAGTTTATCAAACCCTCCCAAGCCAACATCCCAGAAAGCCCTCTGTATTCATTTACCGGCCTCTGCACCGGAGGTCAGCAATAATAAATAGCACAATCAGTACTTTCTGTTAAACAGCCTCTCTGTCTTACTTTCCTTCCCTCTCCCTCTCCCTCTCCCTCTCCCTCCCTCTCTCTCTCTCTGTCTCTCTCTCTCTCTCTCTCTCTCTCTCTCTCTCTCTCTCTCTCTCTCTCTCTCTCTCTCTCTCTCTCTCTCTCTCTCTCTCTCTCTCTCTCTCTCTCTCTCTCTCTCTCTCTCTCTCTCTCTCTCTCTCCCTCTCTCCCTCCCTCCCTCCCTCTCCCTCTCCCTCTCCCTCTCCCTCTCCCTCTCCCTCTCCCTCTCCCTCTCCCTCTCCCTCTCCCTCTCTCTCTCTCACACACACACACACACACACACACACACACACACACACACACACACACACACACACACACACACACACGTGCATGTCACGTTCAGAGCAGCGGACCGATGCAGTGTTTACACTCTGGCCCTGCTGTGCTTGAGTACAGCTCGCTGCTTGCCAATCAAAGCTATTGACTGCTGTCACAACATGATGGGATGTCAGGGCCGTTGATCAGGGCCGACCAACAAAGCACAGCAGTGTGGAGAGAAAGACTGAGAGGAGGGCGATTGGTAGGAGATGAAGCAAACCTCAACTGCATGTCGTCTTAGTTATGAAGATCTAGTTGGTGTTTATCTGTATTGTAATGGACCAAAGAGACACTTCAAATGGCTTTTGAAAACTAACTCTTGCTGGTGTAGGCAATTTCTTTCCCCCTCAGATTCCTTGCCTCAGGGGTAGAGATCCAGCTAAATTCCAATTTCACATATCTTTGTGATCACAGTTTTCAGCACAGCCACTCTACACTATGTCTTCTGTGAAACTGGTGTATAACTGCATTATTAGCTGCAAAGACCCCCGGGCCGGCCAGTTAGCATAGCATCTCTTTCTGTCACGAAAACAAGGCTCACTCTTCGCAAACCCTCATCCCATTCTCCCTGATTCATAGGACACACGAACTTCAACCAGGCACCGACCCTCTCCGATGTCAGTTGTGATGTGTGAGACAGGGTTGACTCAAGGCCATGCTGAGTTTTAACTAAGGCCTGTGCTTCTCTCCTCAGAGCTCAGCTTTGTTGATTCATCACTGGGCTAATTAAAAATCCACTGGTCCACTGAGCACAGGAGGGCCTGTAGCTAAACCTGGGATGCGATGGTGGCTGAGCTGTGGTCAGCATGAGCAAGAGTGCAGACAGTTGGATGGAGACATAAGCAGAAAGTTAAAAAAGCCGAGTGTTTGTGAAGGAGGAAATGCCTACACACTTTGCACGTTCTCTTCTGTGTTTGCGTGTGTGACAAGGGAGGTTGAAGGAGGACACACTGAGTGTCCACAGAGCTGCTCCCCTCCAGCATCAGTGACCCTGACCTTGGTGGAGGAGCTGAGGGAGCGCTGGTGGTGACGGATGGCCCCTCTGACTTGGGATATAGATCCAGTGCAGAGACACACAGTGCTTTCACATGATGCTGCAGTGCTGCAGTTCGCCTGAGCTGGTGGCAAGATTTATGTGCGTCTGCTTGGGGTGATCATTCCAGAAAGGACTCAAGACTCCCTCACACACCCAGTGGAATATTACAGCATTCAGCGAGGCCGTTTTTATATCTGTTATTTCACAGGATATCTTACATGAGAAATTCTTTAAGGTTACTAGACAAGCACAGACATCAGTGGGTTTATATTAAAGATGCAAACTGTTGGAATCCTGTGCTAAAAGTCTTCTTCTTCACATTTGCCCCTTATCATCTTATGAAATATTGACCAGGATTCAGGGGGTTTAATAGAAATACAAAAAACGTTGAAACCGCATCAAGACCAAGAAATACATTAAGACACAACTAGTGCTATTGATGATATCCTAATTGCATTTGGGAGTTCAGACTCCCTGTTCATCAAACAGTTCAGGTTGATCTTGTTCATTCTCATCCAGAGAATTTACAGAGAATTAATTTGTTGATCTCAAATGAAGTTATCCTGAACAAACATACCTTATTTTAAATTACAGGCAAAACAAAGGAAAAAAGGAAAAACGTGATAGGTAGTCATATAACTGGAGGAGACTTCCCTCTGCAAAGGAGGTTATGGTTTAGTGACTACTGGATTGATAACCATGAAACATGATGGCAGGATGGGGTATGTGTCAGGGAAGAATCCATTAGATTTTGGTGCTCAGGGGTGGATTCAAGGACTGATTAGTATGAGTGTGCATAGTTTGGTGCAGCTTAACTGAATTTAAGGGGACTGTGCTACTAGTTTGACTGTTAATCGGGTTTTGCTTTATATTGTGCACCACAATGTTTTCCCAGTTTCACCATGATTGGGAGCCTGAAGTCCATGTGTTTTCTCTGTGAACCTGAACACTAGTAAGAGGTTCCAGATAAGTTCACCAAGACTCAAATAAAGCTAGCTCAGTTATCCACGTCTGGAGAACAGGAGTCAGGTCTTTCTGTAGACAACCAATGCATTCTTCACTAATACTGCATTATAGTATAGTATACACAAACCCACTGCAGTTGTCCTAGCACCCTAGTGTTTCTGAAATACTGCAAATAAAACCCAAGTTGGCATGAAAAAGAGCCAGAACTGTTTTTGTAGCTACAATCTGGAAGGAAAAATCCATAAATGATGATTTGTTACACTTGGAGTAACTGAGTGTTTTTTGTATACACTGCAGCAGAGGAGTGCAATACAGCACTAATGACCATCATCCTCTCTGGCCGCTTAAGTGATCGATGTAAAGCTGATGAAATGATCAAGCTGTAGAAGGCAGAGTAGTAACTAGCTGTAACCTTTATACATCTGTTGAGGGAGTACTCGAACATTTTACTTCAGTAAAAGTACAAATAGACAAATGTACCCAAGTAAAAGAAGTATCACATTAAATATTTTCTATTTGAATAAAGTACTTGCTTTCAAAAATATATAAAACGTCAAAAGTAAGAGTACATGCCAAGTGTATCCTATGTCCTAATGCAATGTTCTACTACATCATAATGGCTGAGTCATGGTTGTGGCCTCTTCTAAAACCATTTTAGGTTTTTCCTCTTCACCAATGATGCTGCAGCACGTGCTCTTTGCTTTTGTTGAAGAAGGTCTAATGTTACCTGCCTGCTTTGATTGGATGAATGGACCAATTCCCCTCTTGTTGCTTATTTCAGTACTTTTAAAAATATAATAAACACTGTGAAAATGTAATACAGTTCATTGTACAAATGTAGTGGTGTAGAAAGTATAGATATTTGCTGGAATATGTAGTGGAGTAAAAGTGAAAAGTACCTGAAAATAAAACTACTTAAGTAAAGTACAAATATC
>NC_083646.1:27689026-27772552 GCF_963576545.1 Limanda limanda
TCTGTGACCATTCTTGACTGGCCCAGCCAGAGCCCTGACCTAAACCCAATCGAGAATCTCTGGAGAGACCTGAAAATGTCTGTCCACCAACGTTCACCATCCAACCTGACAGAACTGGAGAGGATCTGCAAGGAAGAATGGCAGAGGATCCCCAAATTCAGGTGTGAAAAACTTGTTACATCATTCCCAAGAAGACTCATGGCTGTACTAGCTCAAAAGGGTGCTTCTACTCAATACTGAGCAAAGGGTCTGAATACTTATGACCATGTGATATTTCAGTTTTTCTTTTTTAATAAATTTGCAAAAATTTCTACATTTCTGTTTTTTTTCTGTCAAGATGCTAAGTGTACATTGATGAGAAATAAAATGAACTTTTTTAGATTTTAGCAAATGGATGCAATGAAACAGAGTGAAAAGTTTAAAGGGGTCTGAATACTTTCCGTACCCACTGTATGTTTATGAATGGCAGTGGCATGGCCACCCTGTACCTTGCACATGTTTAAATTTAAAACATGAATATATGAACCCGTGTAATATTTGAATAGCTTAGTATTGAATGCACAATATCAGGGTAGTTATGTTGAACATGGCACTAGGTCCAGTTTAATATTAAACACAATTTTATGCAATATATATAGTAGGGGGTCCCTGCTCCATCTCTCCACCTGTTTGGGGGTCCTTGGCCTGAAAAACGTTGAAGACCTCTGTTGTAGATTATTTATTTTATTTAATGTGAAGTTTTTTATATTTTAATGAGAAATGTTTTATGCGTTAACAATAACTTATCATATTATAATACGGAACGTTTAATGTTTAAATGTGGAAAGTTTTATGTTTTAACAGTAATTTATGACAGTTATGACATGATACTCATCGGATTTTTTTATTTTTCTGGCATGGCAGCACTACGCGTCCGAATAAAAATTATCTTCATGTTCTTTTGACTAGTTTTCTATTTGTACTGTATTAGGATTGAATTTACTAAGCATGCATTTTTCACAGTAGGGTATGTACGTTTGTGTTTTAAAAGACAGAAAACCTCCGCAGAAGTTGAATCTTAACCATGGGCTCTAATTAAAGAAACTGGCTTAGGTAGGAAGCGCGGAGGAATATTTATCCATAAAATTGTAGATTGCAGCATCATAAATCAATTTAGATATATGCATACATATTATTTACTCACATCCACACACATAAGTAACTGAAACAAGACTGAAAGTCTGGAGTCACTATCCACAGTTTTGTTAGGTTGTTCTTTGGATTTACTTACTGCTAACAACAAAATTCTAACAATGACTATGTGTAAAGTTGGCCAGGTATAATGTTCACTCTAGAAACAATCTTAGTTTTGCCTTTTAGCACGCTAACCTTTGCCTGCTACCATTAAACACAAAGTAAATGGTAAATGGTCTGTATTTATGTAGTCTATGTATAAAAATGGACTGGACTATATCTAAATCTATAACATTTCAGTTAATATTTTTTGACTGAAAAAAACATTTCAGTCTGGACCAAAGTGGTAAACTGACAAAACAATGCTGCCATCAAAGCCATGGCACCTCCATTGATAAAAACAGCCCAACCGTGATTTCAGCATGCTTTTGTCAAGACAAATCATATCAAGTTTTATTTGTATAGGCTTATCCCAATATCCCAATTTGCCTCAAGGAGCTTAACAATCTGTTCAGCAAACAATTAATTTTGTCCTTAAACCCTCAAATCAAACCTTCATCAGGTATTAAGTGAGATAAATATTGGCAGAGCAGAGACAACATAGTAGATCAGGATGGGATGTTCATTCCCTAAAACCCAGATTGTGCGAGGAAGCGAATTCTGCATTTAAAAAAACATATGCCCATTGCATAATTAAATATGCAGATGATGACCCCCTTTAGCTACGTCTCACAGGAGCAGCAGACTTCCAGGTATTTTTAACTGACTGGACCTGAGCCACATGACTTCCTCTCCACTACGAAGAGCTGGACAGAGGACAGACCACACAAACACACAGGAGGCAAAACCAAGCTGAGGCTGAGGAGGAGGCTGGGCTGTGACTCCTGGGACTGTAATGTGATAATTTATATGAATTGAGTATGATAACGTGATGATTCAGCACAATTCAGTCTGAAAAAAAATACTTTGCATCCCTGCATAGTTTACCTAGCACAGATGTCCAATCATGAACAAAATAAGACACACACACAGAGGGAATCAACAACAGATGCCATGAGGATATTATTTGTATGTGTAAGATTAAAGTGTTCATTTCTGAAAGCCTTGTGAAGTCAGTCACATTCTTACATTGATGAATCCCACTAGAGTCTGCTTGCATGCTGTAAGCACAAACACTCCTGATAGCTGATTACAGCTCTCAGAACAAGTTGTTGCATCTGGAAAGAAGCAATGCAGTAATTTCTTTAAAATGTCACGCAGATTGTTTTAGACATTTTCCTTTGATTGTTCTCCGAGCAAGAGATGTTTTCTGATTTCTGCTAACAGTCATGTACTATATTACTCAGTGCTGCAAGATTATCTTGTGAGGGTGAAAAAAAAAGTTATTCAGTTTTCAGTCAAATGTGGCTGATTACCACTCATCTGCTTCAAGACACTCTTCACCAGAGATACGCATAACGTCTTCAGTGTACACTTGAGTTTTGGTGTATATGTGAAATGGCAATAGAACATGCATTCAATAAAGATTCATTTATTTATCCACGATGATATGTTACTAATTTCTTCCCCCAAATGTCGACACATAAAATATTAAAGATAATTTGTACCCTCTATTATTGTTCTATTCTACCTTTGCATGAGACAGTTGAGTCTCTGACATATAATCAGCTGCATGTTCTTTAAAGTGATAGTTCACCGAAAGATGAACATTCACTCTTTATCTACTCACCACTCTGCCAATGGAGGGGTGGGTGAACACACTGCTGGAGTTTCAGGGGTAAACGGACCTCTTCTTCAGACGTAATAAAACAACAGAAAAAAAACATAACATAACAACAACACAACACAACCTCCATACTGCTTGTGCGGTGTCATCCAAGCATCCGCAAGCCCCGACATTCATATTCTACGAGGTAATTTATACCATTCTTTAAGCCTAAATGTCCACTACAGGAAGTGCCAATGCTTGCGAATGAAGCGACACACACTCACCCAGCCCGTGCCCTTGGGTAAGAGTGTGTGTGGTATTCCGGTGTGTCCGTGCATATGTGAACACACATCCTAGGAAGATATCAGAGGACTTTTAGACTTAAAACACGGTGTAAATGACGCCATTTTGAGTTGAATATGAATGTTATGGGATATTTGTCTATTTCAGGAAACTCGAAAACTGTTTTGTGGACTCAAACACTTAACCCACCCCTCCATCGGCATAGTGGTGGGTAGATAATGAATGAATTTTCATTTTTCGGTGAACTACCCCTTTAACCCCCACCACCATACGTCTCTCTTCTGATTGGTCAATCCTCAGTGCTTGTGTGTAGCGCCTCATTCTCTTACCATTCTGGATGTTTTTGGAGCAAAAATGTATAACATAATTAATGTTAATTACACCTTCTAAAATGCATCCATAAATGTTGGAGCTTGATTCGAATCTGAGATGTGAGGAAGGACAATATGAACATCTGCACAAAGATTACAGCTGTATGGCATTGGCATATTACACAAATATCCTTATGTTTGATATAATGCCAGAATAAATTCTTTCAATTCATCTCTAATATATTTTCCCTTCTTAATAGTTGTAAAATTAAGTCAAATCAGGAGTGAGTTTGAAAAAATCTGCTGTCAGGAGCAAATGCTAATGTTTCTTGTAAAATATTGTTATGCAGTAAATGACTGTAAAGCTGCACTGTCTGTTATATATATGCTGGAGTCAATAGAATGCCTATAATAATCTTCTAGTAGAATATTTTAGGAGAATAAGTGAAATAAGAAATCTGTGACAAATTCCATCACCTCATTGTGAAAATGGAAAAAAAAAACATTAGAAACATAGTGTTCACAGCAGTATGACGCCTTAGCCTTTGTCTCCCTGGGATTACTTTTACATACATTTCCTATTATTTCAAACATTGGCCATGTTTAATATGGTCCTCTGACATTGTAACATTATATATATATATATATATAAAATCGGAAAAAGTATAATAGTTCCTCTTTAAATAAACCATTACCCCTCTTGATGTGGAGATGACTTCATAAATCATACTATAATAAATGGATTACATTTAGGGGTGTTGTGAAGAAAAATGAAGGTAAATGGTATGAGCTCATTGAACTATACCGCTTCCATATTATTGATGTTAACTTTTGAAAAGAAAATATTTTTGCTGTAATTCTCCTTCAGTTGAGCGAAGCCAGAAGCTTCCATCACAGACAAGAAACTGCAGCGTAAGCAGAGACCGTGTGAGTAAGTACAACACAGGGATAATCATTCCAGCAACAATCAATATCAGTATCTCTATGATGTGAGTAATTGCATGGAGTGGAGCAGTTACAGGGAGTTCCCTGCTGTGGGCTCATAACAGTGTCATTACCTCGCCTTTAAGCCAGCCATGTTGAGCTCCACGGCTTCTCCTTTCACTGCCACTCCAAATACACAGATCACTGCACAAGGTTAAGAAAGCAGGGCCTGTGTATTTTGGCAGGTGGAATATGTTCTGAAAGAGCAACAAATCTGCTAAATTTAGTTTTTCGATGGTTGAGGGAGCAGAAGGAACCAAGGCCTGTGTCGGTGAACTCCAGGACCAAGGGAGTGAGGGACAAACTACAACACGACAGATATGATAGAGGAGGTACACACCATATGCTGTACCTGCAGCAGTGCTAGCATAGATAGTGGCTAACATCATCTTACAGATTAACTACTTTTTAAAGTTCCAATATGAAATCTCTTATCTGTCATTCATGTGGCAGCTCATCTTAACCTCCAACCACAGTGACAGTATAAGGGCTGACATCTCTCTCCTTTCTGCACACGGCACAGGCCGCTTCGTAGATTTACGGCCGGGCGTGGAAGCAGCAGCTGGCTGTGCCGCGCAAGAGGGAAGCTAATCTTGTTTACATTCAATCTGCTATTTCCTCCCCAGTGAAACCTTGAGAGAGCAGAGTCATGTAATACTTGTATGAAAAATAAGTGTAGCAGAAATGGGCCTACTGGCAGCGTACGGTGAAAGTTTTTTGTGGCACAGCCAAGAGGGCCTGCGGCAAAAAAGCAATCGATACACCCAATATTCCAGCTTGTACTCTTGAGTAACAATAACCCACATTTAGAACTACACCACAAGCCCTCGACCTGTTCCAGATAAAATAAGGGAACCTACTTTATGTGTCCATGTCGATTTGAGCAGGTTGGTTAATGTGATGAAGTGTAACATTTGTTTGTGTGTGCTGAGGTGTGTGTATGTCTGTGTATGTCAGCGTATTTATCTTAATACAAGGTTAAGAAAATATAATAACACTATCATTTCACATTGCACAGTACACACTGGATACTCAGCAGCTAAATCACAATACTTGGGAGTGACAACTTGACATTTTGGTATTATGACGATTATGGGTGCTTGATGGTTGTATTATGAAACACAGAGGTGCTTAACTATGAAGTAGACATAGCAGGTTTGCCTACTGAAAATCCACACTGGGTCAGGTTAACTTCCTTCTTCTTTGTCCTGCTCTGATCAGAATAGCTCAGCCTGAGGTCTTGTAAACATGTTTTTTTGGAAAGACTTGCTTTCTGTTTGGCTGTCTGACTGCTGGATGTGTTTTTTCCTTTCTAGCAGATGCCGGCTGTATTGGAGAAGGCAGCTTTGCCAGAAATGGAGGCCTGCAGGAAACCAGCAGCCAAAACTGCAGCCATCACAGTCCTCTTGTGGGCTCTGGAATGAAACAATTGAAACTTCCTAAAAAGGTGAGAAGCAGTTCAAAGCATAAAGAAGAGTTTTGAAAGACCTAACATCTTGTTGTAGAAGCGAGCCGGCGGTTTGAAGTGCCCACAGCACAGTGGGGAAGAACACAGAGGAAGCACGCCACTGTTGCAATAGAGTCAAGCCCAGTTCCTAACCAGGCGTAGCTAACCATAAATGAAAATTATGGCTGGGAATACACCTCCCTCAGGTGCCTCATGCCTTTGATTTTTCCAGGACTGCTTACTTTTGCCCAGAATCCCCAAAGCTCCCCTCCCTCTTTTCATGGAAGTTTGTTGGATTTATGGAAGGTCTGGTACCTTAGCAGCACTTTCCCAATGAAGGCACACACACAGTGCATGCACATTGTACAGATGGATCTCTCGAAAGAAAAAAAATACATCTGACTATGCAATGAAACCAGCTGCAGCCGCTAGAGTTACCACTCTCCCCCATGTCCAGGGTTGAGAAGAAACAATCAAAATGTGGTAAAACAAAACAATAAAGTAAGTTGAGAAAGAGTTCATATCACATTAAGTGGTTGTTTTGTGTCAGTACCTTGGGAAAAAACATAAAGCTGATAATATAAGCAACAAATAAAAGGAAATAGGGATAAAATAAGGGGAAAAAACACAACGGAAAAGCATTCTTTTTACAGAAATTGAAACCATGCAATCACCACATTAAAGGGCTCTCATTCTTAAGACAACCACTGGTATGCAATGTGGGTGCCAGGGCAGTGTTTTCCATTAGATTTCTCTGTTTTTTCAGTTGATCTGGCAAATTAACTTACACAAGATGCAGCCTGGAAAGGAGCATAGCAGCAAATTGCATTTATCAAAAACACTCACTGGGACTGTTTACTTTATGTGATCTAATAACAAAAAAAGCTCATGCTGGGAGTGTTTCAGTGATTGCATATGGATATAAGAGAACAGTAAGCCCAAAGTACAACTGCCCAGACCACATGAAAAAGGGCCACATTTAAACCCCATCACCGTCATGTTGTTTATCACTTCAACTTACTCATGGTATCTTTTGTGAGACAGATTCTCCCATGCTGGCTTGCCTGAAAGGGAATGTGATTGCTCATGCTCATTGTTAAATTCTTTGATGATAACCAGGCTTATAAAATCTGTAGGTCATATCGTCACTGACCATTTAACAAGATTCAGACACTTTCAACTATCATTTCCAGATCAAAGTCTTGTTCTATTGAAAGCTTAGCACTGGAACAAACTTTTTTCTTCTTCCGAAGATTTTCTACAGCCATGCTTTTTGTTGACTTATGGTCAGTGCAGCAGCAATTTCCTCCAACCGCCACTTGGTAAACCTCTGAAAAGATTATATTAGCTGGTTTCAGTTTTTTTTAAAGTGCTGTTTCAGTTGCCATTCCTCTTCACCAAAGAGAAAAGACATAAAATAACACACCTAGGGATACATTAATGGTGGACCTCCCTTCATTTCCTCACAGTGGTGTCCAGAAAACATATGCAGTAACTACCATGGCTCAAGCTTTTGGATGACATCTCTTGTCGGATAAAAGAAACAGACACATGGGATCTCACACAGGACAAGGAACAAAACACTAAAGAGCCGGATCTTAAGTGTTTCAGTAAAAGACAAAGGCCTCCAAACAAGAACAAGGATAACCCTGTAAAATACATCACCATTACACGCTATTATCCAGCCCCTCTCTCTTCCCTCACGGCCTTGATGCAGAAACGCATGATGAACTTTGCAGATTTGTCGGATCTAAATCAAACATATTGTGCAAATTATTTCTGCGTTACATATGTTGAACCTGTAGTTTTAAATGGTTTACAGAGAGAGACAGAGATAGATAGATAGATAGATAGATAGATAGATAGATAGATAGATAGATAGATAGATAGATAGATAGATAGATAGATAGATAGATAGATAGATAGATAGATAGATAGATAGATAGATAGATAGATAGATAGATAGATAGATAGATAGATAGATAGATAGATAGATAGATAGATAGATAGATAGATAGATAGATAGATAGATAGATACTGTATACATCTCAAACATTCTAAATTGAAACTGTACGACCCTCGCTCTAGCTCCACCTAGCTCTAGCTCGTCTGTGTCAGTCCATCTTAGTCGCAGCCAATTCAGGTTATTGAGGGTCATGGTCCTACAGTTTTTATGGATCTCTTTAAATCATCAAGCGCTTAGCAAAATGGGCTAAGGGTCCAAACAGTAAAACAATGCAGTCAGGTAAGTAATGCTCTGTAGGCAACAGACCACCCAGCCAGCAGCAGCAGCAGATCATTCCTGTCTGCAGCAGTTTAGGTTAAAATAAGTGGACAGACCTGCAACCAAGTACTGGTCATCAGCTCTTATTGAAAAGTCTGTTGAGGAACAGCGGACTCTAAATCACTGAAAAGAGAGAAGATGAAGATTAATTGTTTTGTGTTTTCTCTCGCAGTAATTTTCATTCTCATTATTTTGGGTCTAAAAGTAATACATTTCCATTTTTACTGGTCCCAAAGGGCAAATTCCTTTAGCACTTGCCCCTCTCCCCAGGGAGGTACAGGTCAGGAACAGTCCCTGGGCACCATTCCTGGAAATTGTAGGGACTAGCGTTTTGTTCAAGGACACTTCGGCAGCGTGGAAGCCTGCCAGTGTTGGTCTTGAAGGACTGCAAACCCCTAGGCCACTCCAGTGGTTGAGGAAGTACTCAACATTTGACTGAAGTAGAAATACAATTAAAGAGACAAAAAAATGTTCAACTTAGAGCTTAATTACAAAATTAACATTTTTACTATAGTAAAAGTAAATATGTACTTGCTTTTCAATCGACCTGCTTAATCCACAAGCTGTCTTTCTGTCTTTCTGTATATGGAAAGCATATCTCGCAAATCATTTAACTTTATTGTGAACTGACTGAGACTGCATTGCTGAATTTGGTAATATTTGGATTTTCGATACAATTAATATTGATTAAAATGGAATTAATGGGTGACCCTAGCTTGTAGCAGGCAGTGGGCCTTCAGTCTGTTGACCAAGTTGATCATGTTTTCTTCTGTAAATGGTAAATGGTTTTGTATTTATATAGCACTTTTCTAGTCTTGATGACAACTCAAAGCGCTTTACAGTACAGTTTTACATTCACCCATTCACACACAAATTCAAGTGCATCTATTCACTGCACTTTGTTAATGTATGGGGGGGCCATTCAGGGTTCAGCATCTTGCCCAAGGACACTTCGGCATGTAGATGGTTCAGATCAAACTGCCGACCTTCAGGTTGGAGGACGACCACTCTACCCCTCAGCCACAGCAGCCCTTCTGTGTCCTTGGATAAACTACAGCTGTGGTTGGCAACTGGGTCAAACCACAGGTCAAAATCTTCATTGCAGATAAACAGGTCAAAAGCCCATTCCTAACCGGCAAGTTTAGAATAGGGAGAATATATTTAAAGCATTAAAAGTAAAGTGTATAGCCTATTCCCTAATGCACTGGTCTGCGGCTGAGTCTCTGCAGTGATCCCTTCTAAATCCATTACAGGTTTTTCTTCATCAGTGATGGTGCCACTGCAGGAGCACTTCGCACTCAATGAAGGAGGAGGGGTCTAATATTACAGTGTTTGATGCATATGTGTTTCTATAATTTTGCACATTTTGTAACGGAACTCTGTGACTAACCTCCTAGGAGGAGATGAGAGTTGCTCTCTGACCCTCCCCAGGCCAACACTGAATAGGAATAGGATAAGTGCAGTGAAGACAAGCCAGTGGGCAAAATAAAAAGTCCCTCAGTGAGCAGCAAGCACCCAAACCACAAATTTCTGTTGGAAACATGAAAACTGCTCATGATGGGAATTAACTGCACAGGCTGAAGACTAGCTTCTTGTCCACTATCCCTAGCTCATGTCTCAGTGCATGGCAGTTCTGAAGTGCTTTATAGATTCTGAAAAGATTAAAGTTCATGAGGGGCTCTAAAAGTTTTGCAAGCGCTGCCGGCCCAGCAGCATTCTTTAGACGTAAATGTAAGCAAGTACTGCAAGGAAATATACATTTCCCTATTCCACAGTTCTGAGCCTTTTTGCATCACAAAGGTTAATTTAATAGCAGTGAAGCCACTGTGGACCCGAATGATTATCCTATGCCACATTCTCCAAGCGAGACCTGATTTTATTGTGTTGACTTTTAGAGAGTGGAAGGCCCAGTGGAATCAAAGCTCACCGTCAAATATCTAGCCAGGCCAGAATCAGCCAGTTTCGCATGACCTCCCCCGTCACAGACTATATTCCCAGCTTTCATCTCCCAGTGGATTTCCCTCATAAAATTCAGATAGCACAGGCCCTTCAAGGTTGATTTGAGGATGTAGACTATCTCATCCTCATTGAGCTGTGTAATGAAAACAGACAAGGTTTATTTTTCCAGTGATTAAGATTCTCCAAAATATCAGATGCAGAGAGGCTCCTAATGGAATAAAAAAAGCACTTGGTACAGTTTAATTTGGTTTTGCAGTTATGGAGCAGCAGGTGCTGTCACCAGTGGTATGTCTTAATTCTAGGAGTTGTAAAACATGGAAGCATGTAGTCATGTTTGAAATCATTTCATCCATCAAAGCCTGGTTTATTTTCACAATTCCGAGATGGGGTTTGGAAATTGAGATGGCCTGTCTGCAGCGTCAGCCTCAGTACCTGAAAGTTCCCTCTTGAATGTGTCAGGGTAGATGATGGATATTTTCTTGATTTAAACCGACTTAAACGGTCCACTGTTCAATGTCACTCAGTGTCTCAACCGCTAACTCTTGATCCCATTCTAAGCCACCTACTCCGGCAATAAGTCAGCCCTTTAACAAATCCGGCAGCCAGTTAGTCGGCCAACCAGTCCAACAGTGGCAAACAAGTGTAAGAAGGTTTATGAATCAAACGTCCCCTGGCTGATGCTGGCTGTTGAGGGCATGAGTCACACACACCAGAGTGGCAATGGCAGAGAGCGGAGCAGACGAGGATGCATGGAAGAAGGGGAAATTCCCATTAAGGGGTGGCCAAGGAGCTGAACACGGCCAAGCGCTCCAGCAGAATGTGCACTTCATTAGTGGGAATGTGCCGAGGAGAACCAGACTGGGCCAAGTTCTTTGAGGCACGGGAAAAGCTAATAAAAGTCCAAGCCAAGGAACTATACAAGTACACTTGAACCAAGAGACAGAGCAATGCAGCAGGACAGCAGAGGTCTCATCAGAAAAATGACCTGAGAGGCATGAATGCTTGCTTCAGTATTCCAGTGGTCTGGTTTGTCCGTGTTTGTGAGATCATTTGTCGGAGTTAACAGAAAGACGGGGTTTCAGGGCAACAGGGAAATGTATCACCATGAGCAATTTTTATGTCGTGATTCCCTGCAGAGTCATGCAAATTCTACAAAGACGTCCCTACAGTATCCAAATGTCCAGATTTCGTTCATTGTTTTGTTCTGGGCTGGAATTTGGGCTAGTTTGCTTTACACCTCTGCAGTGCATTCCAGGACCCCTGGCACTGTCGGTTAACACAGCTCCAACAACCCACCCAGCTGCCTGAGCCCAGAGAGATCACGTAAAACACAAGCTGTTTCATTGCCTATACGCATAGGGCTACACTTACACCACACATTGCTGCTTTGACTAATGTAAAGAGAATTTCTGTTACTGCAAAAACTGTTAGTTAGGGCACAGTCATTAGGAGGAAGAAAGAGAGCGGGTCTCTGATGTGGAAGCAAAATATTTGTGGAATTCCAACAACCTGGAATGAAAAGTGCTTTCAAATGCCGGATCATTGTTGAAGGTGTGATTCACTCTATTTCAAGAGATAAAACAAATACTATAATAGATGTCCACTGAAGAGCCAAGACAAATCATCAGGAGTTGGTGTTTTTTGTTGTTGAAGCCCTGCACATTAAAAGGCACTGGCAGTATAGCTGAGTACTTCTAGGCAGGATCTCCCTCTTCTCCAGTGAGTACGGCTTGTCCGACAGTCTCTGGGTTCAAGCTCACAGCACCTGGACAGTTACAGATCCCTGCAGCCCACTTCAACTGATTCCCGATTCCCCACTACCCTCCAGCCTCCCCTTCCATCTCCCTCCAAACACTTAGTCCATGTTTATTCTCTCAAATAGTCACAAAAGGACGGGGCCATCGAGTACTGTATCGTTTTACAACGTGGTGACATCACTTGTAAAAGCAGCGAGGTAAACACATGGAGCTTAGGCTCCCGGTGTTTCAGGTTTACAGTCCCCTGCCTGTCCATCCAATGGGGCCCGAAGTCACCCCTGGTGAGCCCTGCACCGCTGTCTGACTCCTGACTGGGGTTAGCAACATTGCTCACATTGGTTTCACAGCCCAATTAAATCAGCTCAATGGACACGCTTGCTCTGGACTGTTAATTCAGTCAGTGAGGAGCTGGGAAAATGTAGTTTTTTCTCACTTACAGGGTGAGTCAAACGATAATTGAGATAATGAATAGTAATACCATCCAATTTATCATGATGAAAACAGGAACCAGCTAATATGAATGGCCTGTTTCTAATGTTATGCATCTCAAATACAATTTTGTTTGTATTTGAGAAGCATAACATTAAAAACAGGCCATCCATGTTATTATGTGATGCATTTTAGAGGTACATGGCTCCAAATGCCATTTTGACCTGGGACCTCATTTATAAAACAATGCACACGATTCATACTAACATTTTAAGTGTGCACAAAAGCCAAAAGTATTGTATGCCAAAAAATAATCAGAATTATAAAACCATTCGTACGCACAGCTGAACGCAATTTTTCCTTTTCAAGACACAGTCCTCCTGCAGCATGCGTATGTGCATCTGCCTCATATTCTGCCCAAACTCACATTCAATCATAGATGATCTATGCAAAGCAACTAATGAATATGAGATGACCCTGGTGATCAATGGGTTTCTAATAAACCATTGCATCAAGAAAGAGGAAGAAGAAGTGCAACATTTCTAAAGTGGAGGTTTGGATCAAACAGACATATTACTTGGTGGTAACGTGTTGCTTCTGTGGTTAGTCCAGTGACTGAGAGTGAATACAGCAGAAAGAGCAGAGTCTGGAATAAAAATAAGTTTTAACAGATTTAAAGGTGGAGGGAAAAAGATAATTGCTTTGCACCGTCAGAATGTGAGGGAACTTGTTACAGCAGATCAAAGAGCACAGCTCTGGGGAATCTAAATCAGCTGATCATTCCGTCATCATCATGGGAAGTATTTATGTTCACTGAAATTAAATTGATTACTTCACATCTAAAAAGATTGATCGCAACAATCAGTCCTTTCCTAACCTCCACCCTAGGACATCTTTTGGACTGAAATTTTGAAGTTGAATACAATTTATTAAATTCTTGTAAGTGGTCTGCACTTTGCTTTCTGTGCTCTATCTGCCTGCACAATCATGTTCACCGCATCAATTTTAAACAGACACATCATAATATAATTAATGTCATACCTGGTGATGTATGCGTGTTGAAAGACATTAAAACAATTAATTGCTCAGTTCTGCAACTCTGCTGTCTAAAGGTACAGTCAGTAATTTGCTTTGAGTTGTTTGAGTTTATTACAATTTACAATTGAAGGTATGGAGCAGTTATGTCGTGCTGGTAAAGTTTATCGTAAATTGGATTGATATTCTGCTCCAATTCACCACCTCACGACTGCATCGCCACTTTCCCTGCATGCAGTTATCACACATGGTGCGCACCTTCTCCAATGATGTTTGTTTTTATAGATCCCAACTCTTGCGTGAGAAGTGGCGTCCACATCTTTCAGACCCTATTTTTTGCGTACACAACAGTTATAAATGAGGCCTCAGATCTTCATGATAAGAAGTCAAATGAGTAATTGAATTGACAAATAGTCTATATAAGCCAGTTGAGTCTAAGCTTGCAGTTTCACTTGTCTTTTCAAAGTGCTTTTCGATATCTGATCGTTAAAGGGCATTTCGGGTTAGCCACACTTGGCCTGAAAATGTCTGTTATGCACCTCATGTGGTTGCATTTAATTCAGTTTGTTCATTTTCCTCCAGCCCTCTATGTTTCTCAGATGAATAATGTGACTGGACATTGTCCAGACAATGTAGAATTCCACTGACAATGAAATCTAACCACCTCAGATGTGGCGTGCTTTATTGTAGGTACTGCTGAATTGGGAGTGTCCTGAACTGTCTGTCAAGTGATCCTGGACTGACAGAAAAAAAAACTGATCACAGGGATCATAGCGCAAGCTAAGTCGACATTAGTAAGCAACTTCAGCGTTAACTTTGATAAACACTCCTGGACCATGTATTTAATTTGACTGATCTCTCCTGGTACAACCATGGCTGCTACGATTGCTCTTTTTTCATGTGGAGCGAAGGAGAAGTGAATGCGACTTGACTCTGTGTGAAGCCAATGAGGATCAGCTGATCTCCAGCTGTGGAGTCATAGACATGGGGCTGATTTTTGCTGGTTACTGGGCCACTGGGCTGCAGTCAGCACTGTAATGAGCAGCATTTGCTCTGCTTCCTCCCTGCGGTCACTTTTACAGCATCTGTTGACTGTTGCTGCCCACCGCTTACCCCCACCCCTTATTCCATACCACGTCAGCCCCCAACCAAAAGTCCCAGATACACAACAGCTAAATAAAAACACACAAATTAGCCATGTGGACCATGATAAACATTACCAGTTCCACCCCAGTCCGAGCCAGCTGCAGCTTGCTAAAGTTATGTGCTGAACTTCAACTCCACAGCAAAAGCCTTCTTCATAAACTCTAAGAAGGGAACTTCCGCTCTGCCACTTCAAATCTCTACAGCATATAGACTGTGAGGAATGAGCATTAAACAAATTTCTTGTGAAGAAATCTTATATGATTCGATCTGATTTTCTATTTTACCTTTTTGGCCACTTGAGGGGAGCAGAAACAAGTTGTTAACATTACACTGACATATTAGATTTTAAATCGATATAAAATACTTTTTGGCACACAGTTACTTATTAATACATCCAGTAGATATGGAGCAACATGACCATTCCTTTGGCATCATGTTTCTATCAACAATAAACTATACTTTTAGCTCTGTTTTTAGTCTCCACTAACTTCCGATAAACGAATCAGCCTTCGCCATGTGTATTTGCTTGTTGCTAAATCACTCTCTCTGCTGCTTGGTGCAGAGCAGGTATTGTTTTTTGAGCAACTTGCTGCCTACTGCGGCAAGCAGTTGGTAACTGCTATATATCGATGTCGCAAAGTGATGTAAAAATAGAATGTTTTAATATGATTGAGACATATATATGTCTACATAGTGTAACTAAGGTCAGAATACTTTACATATCTTCATTTCTTTATCGATTATTCCGAGTATGAACTGATCGGGTTAATATCGGAATATTTGTGTCCATGTAAATGTGGTGTTCATGGGATTTCTAATGAGCTAAAAGACGCTGCACAGAGCTGAGGTAACTGCGGTAAATCTCTATGGGTTCATTAATTCGAGTGACACCTCGCAACCATTTAAAAGTCGATCACTCAGTAGTTAAGTAGTGAACAAGAAACGACACAGACATCAGACATAAACTAGAAGGGAAGGGCTCAGGAATGTTTGTAATATCTCAGCTGTTTCAGTGTTACAGTACCGTACAGTACAGTAATAAAACCCTACACTACCCATCTTTCAATCTGTTACAAACTGACCTTCATGGGTCACCATGAACTACCGAACCTACTGTGCCAGATTCTATTAAAATAAAAAATCTACTGACTCTATGGGCTTATTTATAATTACCCAGTGCACTGTTACCGAGGGAGCAACAATGAATTTCCATGTTTAAACCACTAATACATCCACCATGAGCATTAGCAGAGATTTATAAATCTGAAAAGTCTGAATAATTGTGGATATGGAGCTTTTTATAGCTTTTTTAACGGCCCCCAGTGCTGAGCAACCAGCTCCCGGGCCCCTGGAGCCCCCAGCAAGCCCTTACATGAACATCATAAGGACTGCCTTCCCCTTCCTCCTCTCCTGCCTGGGCTCTTGTTGTCCCTCTCCACATGTGAAATCAATACCACATCATTTATTGCCAATTCTCATTTGTACCATCAAATCTGGAACATATTGCCAAAAGTATTACCCTGTTTTTTAAAGATAGCACAAGGGAATAAAAGATCGCCCACTCAAATTGTGTCTCTGCATAATAATGCAAGTCCTATGCTTAGTAAGAAATGCATAGTGGGATTCTTGAGAAGCATTTCTAATTTCATGCCCAAATGGTAAGGATGTGTGATGAGAGCTGCCATTGATTATTAATGTGGATGTGCAAGGTCCACCACCACCTCCCTGCCCTCTCAGAGGTGTTTAATAATAGAGCCTATTGGTCCATCCTGCCCAGCTCTTTGACTGAGATTTTGTGCTTCACAGACCAACCCTTGGGCCCTTAACTTTCATAAAACATAATCCTGGAACACACTTCCACCATCCATCACTCTGATGCACACTGTGAATGCAGAGACACATTTTTCATTACATGGACAAGTAAAATCCAAGGCTTTTAGTAAACATTAAATCTAAACCAAAACCAAAGCGCTCTTCTACACGGGCAGTTTTCTCCACCTGTATTGTTCATGACTGTGTTGTGTGAATATTGAAATACATCAGCAATAGTAATCGTATGGCCATGTGAACGCTGGAACCACTATTTGAACCTCCACAGAGGTGAGAAATGTGTGATTTGTGAGCAGTTGTAACACTACATCACACCTCTCACTGCAAGACCCTGAACGTCCAATTACAGCATTTGAACACCAGTGACAAGAGAGTGTTTCCATCCAGAAGAGTAAGCAAGGGAAGGTGGTTTTCTCTCCGTGGTGGTATAAGAAGTATTTTACCAGAACCTGGGCACCAATCTAGAGTCCATGTAAAAACAAAGTAGCCTGCTTTTCTGTGCATTTCCACTCTGATCCGACACAGCAGCACACAACACCCTTATGATCTTAATCCAGGAGGACATTTTCCATCCACTTCAAACAAATATTCAAGTTGTGACTCGACTTCCTCTTGGTTTTTACGACAAAGCACCAGTGTTAGTATAAAACAGGTCATTGGGACCTCCCCGGGATGGATTTGGTGGAGCTGTGCAACCTGCCAACATCCACAGCTGCCAAGGTGCCCCCCTCCCCCACCAGTAACTCCACTCTCACCCATATGTCGTAAACAGCTTAAACCCCTATTAAAAGCACAAATAATTTCACAACTAAGTAGACATTTATAAAACAATATTTCCTGTCTGTGTATGACTGTACTGCCTGGGCTGTGTAACTGTATGGATGCAGAAGCTGTAATGTATTCCTGGTGGTGGTCAAACTTTTCCCAGGCTACAAGTTGTGAACATGCATCCCATAAAGGCATCAGTGAAAGATGGTGATTTACTGGGCTGGAAGCAAAGTGAATACAGTGTGACTGATGAGAGAGCAAACGCAACCTCCCCAAAGACTGCACCTGTGCACATTAACATTAACTCACTGTGTGCGTGAGTTAGCAGGAGTGTATGTGCGCCGTGTAATAATGCCTGAAAGCTTTTTGCATGCTTGTGTGTCTGCATGCACGTCCACACACTAAATGCAACCATACATGCCTCCAAACTATTAATTCAAACCATATTTGAGGAGAAATCCATCATTGACACAAAAGTCCATTCAATAAAGATTATGCTATTTCAGTTCAAAGAGTGGGAGGGAAATGAGAGGGTAGAAACAAGGCCGGACTCCAGCCAGCAGAGATATTTTTAACATTGAGAAAGAAAAAAAAACAATCAGCCTCTGAGTCTTTTACGAGAGTAATATCTCATTGGCAAAATAATGATAACACACAGAGGAAATATCTCTCTTTATGGGTACATTTAATTATATAGTCCTCTGCTCTTATTAGATTCCGAGACAAGTGCCTGTCTATAGTGTAGCTCTCCCAAAGGTCCTTCACAGCCAATGGTCCCACTTGTAATAGCCTCAGGATCTGCTCTCGGTTTTGAAGTGGAAAGCCATTTCCTGACTCTCTTTCTAATGTGCATACGTCTGGCACATCACAAAGGGAAAGAAAGGCAGGGGAATAAAGAAATTATATGAAATCACACAGGATGAACATTATTGTTGATGCTGTTGATGTGGGAAAATGACTCGGTCTATTGCATTATTCATTCCTCATCTGACAGAAATGCTTGTAAAGGCGGCTTGATTTCACTAAATCATGACAAGTAGTCTGGATCAACAACCTCTGAGAGTCATTTGTCTACCCTCCATCCCTCCATAACCATATCCCTCCATCTTTCCACTGCTTCTTCATTTGTCATTTGTCCCTCCTTCCATTCTTCCATTCCGCCATTTCTTCATCTTTCTTCCTTCCATCCAAGCACTGTTAAGTCTCTCCATCTCTTTCTTTCATCACTCTATCTTTGTTCTGTCTCCACCCTTCCACCTCACCCACATGTACTGGACACATGCAGCAGTCACTAGGACCTTTTAAAAATGTCAGTTCTGACAGACTGGATGAGACGCTCTACGCTCTGCTGCTTTATCCCTCCAGTGCACTGCAGTAACTTTGTAAATGTCTCTCATCAGCCTATTAACAACACTTGAGCGTGGCCAGGAAACAGGTGCTGTGAGAGTTTTACTGTCCATCACCTCACCAGCAGGCGCTGATTTGCCGCAGGGAGTTCAGGCAGTAGAGTTGTACCTTTGAACGCTTTGGGCCCACAAAGAAACATCTTAGAAAGTGATATGTGGTAGTGTGGTTATGTGAATTAAAATATTCTGGTTTTCGTGTGACCTGTCAGAGCAGCATTTAAGTAAAAGTCCTAACTTTTTTCATGTTACATCCATTCTTTTCCAGCAATTCTTCACACTTCCATCCTAGTATCTCTAGCTCTCAATGCTCTTCTATCATTTCAACCTTTGCTCCATCTCTGCAGTCACCACAGGCTTGGCAGACAATTTTGCTGCACTTTCATCTTCTACCTATGAAATTTCACATAGTAAAAACAAACTGACCATGCTATAAACATATTAGTTAAGGTTTATATTAACTCTTGTGAGTGTGCACTCATATAAACGCTGGTATGGTGTGGACTCTGAGGCTACGAGACTGCAGTGAAACGAGCTGCCGATTTAACAGAGATCAGATGTCTGATCAGGCATTTTTTTTCGAGGCACACTTATGGTCATGCACAGATCCTTATTTTTGCTCTGTCTCCTCACTTCTCCAGCACTCTGCTTGCCATCAAACAAGACAACAAATAACTGAAGATGTCATGTTAATGGAAGGGAGCTCTACAGAAGTGCCTGGCAGACAACTGAAAGGAAGCTATTTGCTGACAAATGGGATTTGGTGCTGGGCTTGAGCAGCATTAACTGGTGGGTTTTATTGGTTGAAGGAGCACAATATCATGGGGGTTTTCTTCCCTATGTCTCTCTGGCAAAGCTGATGACGTTGCATTTGGTCACGCAAAGGTGCTGAGCACTGTTAAACAGATGGCAGGAGACCAGTGAAGAGAGTGGCAATGGACAGCAGATGGAGAAGAGATCATGCAGGAGACCAGAGAAATGCAGTGTATATAAACTACAAACTGGCAGTACCTCATCACAATCCACTCACGCTGGATGGGCTTATATTCTCGTTTTTCTCATGTACAAAGTTTTTGGTGAGATTTATACATATACTTAAATCTGTGTGTTCAACTAAAAGATGAATTGATCATTTAGTTGAACACTTCAGTGTATTTTTAAAGGCTGACCATTTTATAAATGTTAATCCTTTCCTAATGTCAGTGCCCCATTATGACCAATCATCCCATTTCTAAAGACAACAAGCAAGCACTCATCACTTAATGACAGCTGAAGGTAATGCCATAGGTTGCATACATGTCATTTACGTTTGAACCAATAGGGGGCACTGTTGTATAGTGAAGCAAGAGGGCAGCGCACGTCATAGTTGAGTTACAGTGTGCGCTGCACTGTCCAGGAAAGTGAGGTTCTGCACAATGTCATCCCCAGCTGGCCTTTCAAACCAGTTTAGAGACAATGTATCACCAAATTTATTTAGACTGGTAAAAATGTGTTTGACTTCATTTATTTATATTTGATTGGTGAGCGTGTTTTTTTTCAATCCTGTAATTGTCTTTTTCCAGATTCAGTAAAGAAACTGAAAACATCAGCACTGACATCAGCTTAATTACCAATGTGAACAATATTACAGTGATACAGTAAAATTACCGAATAAAAACTTGTACAGAGCTTTAGGGTTCCTCAAATTAGAGGTTTGTAGAACACAGTTACATCAATAGATACATTTATTTTAGATAGGTTGTCTTGAATACTTAGTCCTGCACTGCATTTTTATAAAGACCAAAAACAAAATGCAGAAAGTTTAGTGGTAAAAAGATGGCACAATACAAGCACATTAATACAATGAAAACTGCAAAATAATATGTTTCAATAGAAGATTGTATCACATGCACAGCAGACATGTTTACTATTATTTACTATTTTCTATTGCTCTTTATATTTATTAATAAAGATAATATAGATAATCATTTCAATTAGTCAGTTGTATTTATTGTACCTAATTTATTATGAATTTATTTAAAACAGACTGTACTTTATTTTTTTTAAACAGTTTAATGTGATAATAAAACCTGTGATGTTAAGGAAAATGTGACAAGAGGGTCTTTGAATGAAAAACCTCCATCCTGAGAGCTGCTGCTGCATGCGGGAAAAAATGAGTGAGACTGTAGGTGGGGATGTGGGGGCTTTGAAACCGCAAAAGGCAGGTAAGAGTCACAGGTTCACCTCCCCCTGCTCTTACAATGTGGACCCGACATCCTGTCTGCCTGCACGCACACAGCAAGACAGCACAGAGACACGAACCCAGTCATTCTCCAGAAACAGGCAGCAGCTCTACGCTCCCTGCAGGACCCTTCATGTGAGTACAGCACGGCCGAGCTGTGCCACTGGAAAGTAAGGTGACGCTCTGTGACATGATAAAGGTCCAATATGCATCTGTATATTATATCAATGATATCAGATAGTCACGTATTAGGTGCTGAGACATTGGATATAGATTAATAGCGCAAAGCCAGGTTGTCATGACACCATGGTATAGGTATTCTTTTGAAGTAGAAAGAATGAAAGAAAGAAAGAAAGTAAGTAAGTAAAAACAATTCAATATGTTGGTCTCTGATTGAAATGTTTCCTTTAACTGAGGTTTATTTCTGATTCTGATTTCACATTATGAATCTATCATAGATATAGTTGTCGTGTTTTTAACAATAGTGGTTATTGCCTTTATGAGTTCGATATGTACTGATGATTATTTTGAAACATCCACACTATAACATCTAACGTTACACCTCAATAATATCGGTTTTATATAAAAAATCATTATCTGGAAAATTTCTAAATAATTCATACAAAGTCCAAAGTTAATTCGTAGTGTCTGAATCTTTTGTGCAAACTCATGAGTGCTCTAGTTGTTTCTTAATAATCCAGCTAGTCCTCTCTTCTATCACCGTGTTATTGGAAGAGGAGTGTCGGCCATTACAGGCTTGGCAGCTGCACTGAGCTGCAACACTGATACTCCGTGGGAGTCAGATTATCATAGAGAATGATGGCGGCTTCGGGGACTCAGAGAAGGGCCAAAGGGCAAGGCACTAACTTTCTGGCTCTGACATTACTCTGACTATAAAGAATACAGTAATAGTATCGCGCAAATTGCTCTGCCTGTAAAATAAAATCCAGAGGCCGCATACAAATGACCTGTAAGGAACATTAAAAAGACTCCATATGAGATAACCACCCCCCCCCCCCCCTTCCAAAAGCTCGATTCCCACAGGAAGATGGAAAATATTCTACATCTTTTCTCAGATTTTAATGAATTTCGACAATATAGATTACAGCGAGAAATCCAAATTGAATCATTGGTGATTGGATTATAGACCTGCCCAAGACATTTTTTTTCTCCAAAAAAATCACTGGCTGTTTTAATGGCCTTTTTACAGGGACCAAAAATAAACACAATTTACATTGTTATAAATTTCCAGAGTGAAAGGGATATGTTGAGAAGGGGCCATCATCTGGGCTATAATGTAGAAATGTGGGAGTTTGTGTGTCTTCTAATCTGTCTGCAATTGTTCAGTGTTTTGACAGTGAAAACAGAGGCCTGGGTGATATGAAACCGAATGAAAACCACAAGCATGTTGTGTGCAGAGAGAGTTGTGCAGCGCAAAGAAAATGAAAACGAGGCTCTGTGAGACTAAACGTCACTGACAAGTCGCTGTGGCTGTTATCTCTGACATCAGGGACTGAGAGGAGGCTGCAGCGCTCATCCGATTATTAACAGGACTTCAATGTGCCTGAATGTGTCGGGAGGGATCCACTGCACCAAGGACATGTAACATCTTTTTATCTTTCCACTATTTGTCCGAGAGACGTATAAGTATTTATTTTTTTATACTATTGCCAAGCATGGATTCCAGCACATTGACGCAGTCTTTTTTAATGACAGAGAATAAATTGCTATAAATTGCTCTAATAGTCTGTTCTGTCAGAGCCGCAAACACTTTGGTGATAGGGACACGCTTTGTTATTTTTTAAACCACCATTAGGCGGCGCTGCCGACTTGTACTCTGTGCAGAGACACAACTCCAGCAGCTGAAGCCTCCTTTCAGTCCTGCTGCACGGAACATTTATGAATTGCATATTTGTGTTAAAAGTGAAAGTTGTCCACCAGTCGCTTTGTCATTCATATAAATTATAAGGAGATTAGGTAAAAAAATAAAACAACCATTTATGGACCGTTTCAGCATTTCAAAACAGAAATATAAGTTCATTTTTTTAAATGAAATATAGCTAAATATATTATAGATTCACACCCAGTGAGTTTTTCGGTGGCAGAGTAAATAATTTAACAACCTGTGGAAGTAAAAAAAAAGCTTAATTTCTCTGTGAATTAAGAATTTAGATTTTTGACTCTGGTGTTGAAAGTCTTTATCATTGTACACTTAAATTTGTGGCCAGAAACTAACCACAGTGTATTAAAGTGCGCTTTAATTAATTGAATATATTTTTTTTAAAATAACATAAAATAAAATTGTAATAACTACTAGCCTAGGAATATTTTTAATTCAAACAAAAATGTTTTATTTTTGATTAAGGTTGACCTTTGTTCATACATGCCCTCAGTATATTACAGGGTTTTTACTGCACACAATTGATCAAACATAATAAAAAGTCTATCCGCTTCTGGAGGCTGTGTTGAAAGATTTGTGTTGTAATAAACCTGTTTAGGTGTAAACAAAACCGGTCGATCTATACAGGCGAGCTGAGTGATGTTTTCATGAGGATGTGATGAAGATAATTGAATTCATGTTAACACATGAAAACACATCAACGTGTAAAGAATTAGAAAGGAGCAGATCCTTTGCATAAGAAATTAAAAGGCGTCTGCAGTTTGTATTTATTCACTATGCTGCTGATCTCATGGATGTTTTTATTTGTCTGAAACCTCAGATTTTTTATTCTAACCACCATGAAATGCTACGATTTAATGTGGTTTACCCTCCGTTTTAGAAAACGAGTCAAAATTGGTTTAAATAAAACCTTGTAAGTGGCTCGAGTTTTTTCCAAAAGCACGTTTTCTAAAGCGTCGAGGGGAAAAATGATCAGGGTTTCCTCCTGCACCTCCAACGGGTCCCCGAAAAAAGGTATCACACTTGGCTATATGGTGTATGAGAGGTGTCAGTGGAGGCAGGTTGAGCTGCACAGGCTTCTCCGTGGTCCAGAGCCGTAGTTGCTATCCAAACACAAATAAACAGAGGAGGAACATTGGAGTTAATGATAGAGGACGGGGGGTGGAGGCGTGTCGGAGGGCGGGCTGAGCGCTGCTGAGCCCCGGAGCCCTGAAAAGTGAAGGACCGGAGCGCATTACGCACACTTCCAGTCCTTGCTCTGGAGGAGACTCCCACACCGCTGCTGTCTCCCCCTCCAAACTTCTTCGTCTCTTTTCCACAACTTGTCACATCTCTGCAAAGGCTCGAGACATTAGAGTTGGTTGCATGGCTACATGAGAGTTTCGTGGACTTGGAACTTGGAAAACTTTCAGCGGCGCTTTATTGGAGCTCGTCGCCTCTATAGTAACTGTGGATTACTGACATACCGCAGGACCTTTGGCAGCTATTTATTGGGGTAAGATTGTGTTTGGCAGGGTGTGTGTTAGTCTTTTGCAAGAAAGGGGACCAACCTGACTCAGCCCACTTGTTCTAACTTTCTAACTGAGCTGTAAACCAAATATATTAATCTGTCAGTAAACGAAAATGTCAGCTTTTCACTGACTAACACTAAATATGTTTCTCGGGGTGAATATTGCTTCGTGATGATCACCAGCTTCGAAATCAGAGTTCACCCACGTTTTGACATCACTGGGATCGGTCCACAGCACGTAACACTGCTGAGACAAGCGGTGGCCTTAAAGACTTGTCACGATGTACAGAAATGTAAAACCCTCTGCCAGAGAAGGGGTTTTGAGGACCACGACAGGGCACTTAGGCTGCTGTCAAAGTGTACATGCAGGTCCAAAGGTTGTTGAGAGGAGAACAGGTTGAACAAAGTCGTGCAGACGCACAAGAACAGCAAGTGCCTGCATGGTGACTTATGTTGCACCCGTGCAAAATTACACTTATGCCATGCAGGCTACTGTGTGTGAGAGGGAGAGCAGCGTGGAGAGGGTAGTTTCATGTCTGTAGAACAAATGTAAGGTCATGAATGTACTGTCACTCACAGGTGAGACTAATACCAGTCCACACCGTCTCAGGTTCATCAGGCGTTGTTGAAACATTGTGTTAAAATATAAAAACGACCCTAAGCTTTTTACTTCAGTATCCAAGTATAGATAACCTTTAACCCCTGTTCTTATTTTTCGTCTAAATCTAAAGGTCAACTCACTGTTGCACCGCTGGCTCACTGCCAGTCCAGCTTTTACCATCCGGAGTCCTGAATTTAAATGAAGTTGTTTTTTTTCTGTGTGGGAAAACATAACTTCTCATCCCCACAAACATGGAACATGTTCCTGCAAATTTCTTGCATTGTCAGATCATATTGTCCTTAATTGTGGGGACATGGGCAGCTTCTGCTTTT
This sequence comes from Limanda limanda, assembly GCF_963576545.1. Classification (NCBI taxonomy): domain Eukaryota; kingdom Metazoa; phylum Chordata; class Actinopteri; order Pleuronectiformes; family Pleuronectidae; genus Limanda; species Limanda limanda. Next base: position 27,714,128 of record NC_083646.1, read on the forward strand.
ATTTAATACAAACATTAAACTACAGGTTAAAAAATCCCTTAAGTTCCATTGCTATACAATAAACAACAGGCATACAATAAAAAGAGCAAAATTCTAGTGCCTATAAAAAATTCTGGCTGCACCCACAAAAATATAAATAAAAAGAACATGGATTTCCAGCGAAGATTGAAATTACTTTCTTGTGGTTAATATAGCGAGCATTTGTTTTGCTCTGACTCATGTTCCTGCTCTTAATAACATTTTTGATGACTGCTGGCAACGTTTCAAACTTACAAATCGACATAGCCTACAGAGCACTTGTTTTGAATTGTGAAACACCAACAGCCGTCAAATACAACTTGTCTTCTCTAATTGCATTATATGAAATTTAGTGTTCCAGTCAGAGTGAACTAAAAGTGTAATTTGCAGTGTTAATTGGAGCCATGTGAGTCACTTTACACCCACCTCTTTTAGTTACAGTTTCGATGACTGGTGTGTTTCTCAAAATTCCTTTGAAGCGCATCTTCTTTTTTTAAAAGAGCAAACATCGTTTTTGTCATAATGCGGAAAATACGAGTTTATATAATCTCAGTGGTTTTTCTAAAGGCAAACATTGTTTTTCTCATCATTGCCAGAACGCCACGGCAGCACATTAACTATTAACATAATTTACCTTACGATTCATGTTGGATGTTAAATTGATCAACTAAAATACGAAACATAAGATGTTGTCTCTGGTAAAATAGTTGTAGAAAGGCGAACAGGTGGTTTTACTAACTGAGGGTCACACACATTGCCTGCCTGCGAAGCCACATAATTACCGGCTCTAATGTGGCATATAAACACAGCGCTCATCTTTTTCTTTCCTCCCAAGGGTTACCACCGTGTCCTCTGCAGAGGTCTGAGTCGAGATGGGGAGCAAAGCCCTGCACGCTCCGATCCCCCTGCACCCGGCCCTTCAGCTCACAAACTACTCCTTCCTGCAGGCCGTCAACACGTTCCCAGCTGACCAGCTGCAGGGACTGTACGGCCTCAGCGCGGTGCAAACCATGCACATGAACCACTGGACTCTTGGTTACCCGCACATTCAAGGACTGAGGTCGACGATCACGGAGATGGCAGCTGCGCAGGGTCTGGTCGACCCCAGGCTGCCCTTCCCAGCGATACCCTTCTCAGCCGCAGCGCAGCTCTTTCATCAAAAACAGGCAGCCGTGGGGCACGGCATCCCGTCGCTGCACAAGGACAGGCCGAGGTTTGACTTCGCCAACCTGGCCCTCGCTGCCACTCAGGAGGACCCGCCGAAAGCTGTGGATCTGGCGAAGTTGGCGTCGGGGCTAGGGGGAACGATTTCCGAGCTGAGCAAGCTGTCCCCGGAAAGAAAACCCACCCGGGGTAGACTCCCGTCCAAAACTAAAAAGGAATTTATTTGCAAGTTCTGCGGCAGACATTTCACCAAGTCCTACAACCTCCTCATCCACGAGAGAACCCACACAGACGAACGACCGTACACCTGTGATATTTGCCACAAGGCTTTCCGAAGACAAGACCATCTCCGAGACCACAGGTAAGACAATTCCTACAGATACTGGTTTCATTACGCACGGCGTTAGGAGGGGGTCAAAAATTCACAGCGGCAGAGTGTGCAAGCGATTTAAATGCAAATAACCTTTTTTTATTTATCTAAATTACATCGTCATAACGGGCGATTAGAAACACATTCTATGTCACATATTCTAGACATAGAGACGTGTCAGGCCTGTTCCCAGAGTTTTCTCCATGAGGGCGCCAAAGCACTTTTACGCACAAAGTTGGACAATCTCAACGTGCGCAGTGGAGATTTTTCGCCCTGTGACTCTGGGGTTTTGTAAAAGCTACAAGCAAATCCGTGCATGAGCAGACATCTGATGAAGTGTTATTTCTGCTTTACAGATACATCCACTCCAAGGAAAAACCATTCAAATGTCAAGAATGTGGGAAAGGATTCTGTCAGTCTCGAACTCTAGCCGTCCATAAAACCTTACATATGCAGGTAAGCTGAAAATATTACCAGTCACCACGATGTTATCCTCACGGAACTATATGATACGTTATGATCAAAATTCAATCATTAAACACGGTCTACTGCATGCACGGGGATAGTGTTAAGTCTCTCAAATGAGCCAGTTGTCAAATGAAAACAGGAAAATGTGAGTGACAAATAAGCATACAAGTTATATAGAAATGACTGTGTAAATTAGTGTGAGTTATATCTGACACAATAGTGGATTTATTTATTTTAGTTCTACACAATAAAAGGTAATAATTCTTTGCTTGCTTTAAATCTAAACAGGAGTCTCCCCACAAATGCCCCACATGCGGAAGAACCTTTAATCAAAGAAGTAACCTGAAAACTCACCTTCTCACCCATACAGACATCAAGCCCTACAGCTGTGGCCGCTGCGGAAAGGTGTTTCGGCGCAACTGTGACTTGCGACGGCACAGTTTGACGCACAGCCCACATCAGGACTACTAGCCTGGACAGACTAACAAAATAACAATGGACAAAAAAGCAGGAAGACAAGTCAGCGACGTCTCCTTTTTCTTCTTCTGGTTTTTTCTTTTTTTTCCATTTGGTTCAAAGACAGTCTCAAAATCAGGACAGGTTCACTGGCGCACAGTTTGGAGCTTGGTTGCACATCAAATGGGACAGCAGCGGAGCCATGGCCATTTCCAGCTTTCACACCCACCTGTAAATATCAAGACCATGTACATAATGTTGTTTTTTATTTTCCTCTCTGGCCTTGAAATTATAAAGTTGTCAAAAAACAGTCATAAGTTTAAAGTATGTTAAATTGTATTTTAGAAATAAATATTTCCATTATATATCTGTGTTTGCTCTGTTTTATTTCTTGCTCTGCATACGCTACACCATGCTATTGAACCACAGATTATATTTAGATTAAACCCTTTACTATGATCATCAAGTTAATAGTCTATAAAGCCAGCAGGTGGTAGGAGATTAATGTTGCCCTTACATCATTGGATCAGCATTTATCAGTTGCATGAATGACAGCAATGGTCTTAAGGGGTTTTTTGGCTTTTCAAGTCTTTCAAACATTAAATACATTTTTAATAAGCAAAGACAATTGTCCCATAGTGAGTGATAATAGATTTTTAGAATTTATTTTTTAAACAGAAATGATGAGTAATAATGTTTAACTCTTCAGCATCGTCTGCCACCCACAATAATGTTTTACACCTCTGAGGTTCTTAAACTGCATTATTATTGATCAATTTCTGGAGCCTATACTTTATTGTTGGGGGAGATTTTCAAGGTTCATTAATTTTTCTGGTCCCTAGATGAAAATGTATCAAATCAATGCCGCTCAGCTGAAGAGTTTTACTTTGGTGCAACTTAGTTATACAGATAAGAATGTAGATTTTTTTTAGCTATACTTTGGTTTGGGATTAAATTATTAATCTACACAGTGGGTCATAATTCACGGGGAAATGATTAAACACCAGGTTTAGACAGATTTGTCTTAATAATATCAATGAATAGATTTGGATTGTATCCATCTAACCTTGATCAGGGGTTAAAACAATTTACTCCCAACGACAGCCTGAAGGAGCTGATCTATACGTTTTTAATATTGTTATTATCATCATTATTATTTGGTGAAGACAGAGTGAAACATCGTCCTCTCACAGTGTTGGCCTTCAGGCCTGTAGTTTCACAATTTCACCACTCATCACCGGCTGCAGTAAGCTCGTTTAAAACATGATTTTCATCTGACAGAAAAATTAACTGGTTGAAAAACTTGCGTTCATTTACTGGATTCTCTAATGGACTTGAAAAATAGGGTCTGTAACAAGTGGTTACACATCAAGGCGCACGTTGCTGCTGAAAGGCCATTAAATACGATCGAGTTTACTACGCACTGCTGGCTATTATTTTCCTAATTGGATTCTAAATGGAAAGACAACAAAGTGTAAAGTCAGAGTAAAGCAAGCCCATATTTACACAAAGCAAGGGAGTGCATCATATAAAATAATCATGTTTAATCATCACAACATATAAATTAATAGCTACCAACGATACAAATATAGAAAGCTGAATAAGGATATATACGTGATGTAATAATAATAAAAAAATAAATAATAATGATAATAATAATAATTTGTGTTCTTATTTTTACTTGCGCTTTTTATTTTATTTACTTGAATTTATTTTGAAGACAAATCTATAATTATATTGCGATGATCTAAATTGATTTGCTAAACAAGATCTTATTCTACTTTTTTTTATTAGTTGCAACTAATCTTATGTAAAGGACATTCTGAAGCCTAATATGAACTCGTTTTACTGGATGGGCTGGACTATGTAATTCAGGTTTGCATAACTAAAAAGTATTCACTGCCGGTTTTAAAGGAATCCACCGTCAACAGATTTGACGTGCTCTCGCAGAGGAACACAACTGTTAAACAAGTACATGTCGTTAAGCTTTAGTTTCAGGCTTAAGGACGTTGATCTATTATTTAAACTCAAATTTGTATATCTCTACTGATCATTGAAATGCCTTTCACTCTGTCCTGTCAGAAAGACAAGAGAAAGAGAAAGTGAGACAACTTGATCAACTTTATCGACTTAACTATCGACCCTACTCGTCAGGACACGGAAGATACGTCTTGGTATGCGTCTCCAAACACACACACACACACACACACAAACACACTCACACACACACACACACACACACACACACACACACACACACACACACACACACACATACACACACACACACACACACATACACACACAAACACACACGCAAACACACAACACACACACACACACACACACACACACAAACACACGCACACGCACACACGCACACACGCACACACACACACCCACACACACGCACACACACACACACACACAAACGCACACACGCACACACGCACACACACACACACACACACACACACACACACACACACACACACACACACACACACACACACACACACACACACACTCGACAAACTAGGACTGGGTGCAGGTGAAGCATCGGCACCATGGTTAAAGGTTGGATCAAGGTTAGAGACACAGATCAAACATTCTCCACTATTCCCAAAGCGCCGGGATCTAACGCCAAACCTATAGTTTCTGCAGCTTCCTGCGCTTCACTGCTCAGGTTTTATATCATCTGCACATGACCTTCCACGGCCTGTGACGGACACTTAATAATTTCTGCTCCAATTCCACTACGACCATCATTCTGAGAAATCACTTTACTTTTAAACTTTGCATCATCTAATTCAATTTATAACTTTTCGTGTGGTCTAATTTAATTATATTTTTAAGAAATGGCGAACACCTAAAATGAAAAAAATTAATTGGCATCAGGATAATTGCATTAAAATGTGTATTAAACGTTAAATAAAACATGTGATTTATGATTACAAGGTAAAGCACGATCCTAAAACAACAGAAGGAAAACAATTGGTTGTTTCCTTTAATTTTAGCATCCATGTTATTTATGTTTTGCATTTGTAACACGCTGGCTCCTGTGATACAAATATCAAGAAGAAGCAGCCCACACGCTGACTCCTTTCGGTCAGGTGCGAAGTTAATCCGCGTCTGTTTCAGCTGAGGTGAGCGTGCACATCCATGTGCGCGCCAGAGACAGGACACAGGCAACAGCATTACCACGTGGAATGATGCGTTCAGGAGCTCATCCTAAATCCTCATCAACACAGGGAGTACGTGTTGTGACCGCTCGATTAGAAATACTGAAAGACGTGACTTTGACACACAAGCTACGGGCACGCATTTAATGTCATTCAACTGCAAGTATGGCTCATGATTCCGTGCTAAAGTGAATTAAAAGGACCTGATGTGGCACCCGATATTTGTGTGATGCTGTTGAGGATTTCTTTTTAGCCGTATCCGAAATCAGCTCTGTAATGATTTTGTCACCCACTCATGTTTCACAAAGAATTGATCATGGAAGTGAAGTCCAAATTTCCTACAGGACTGAAAGGCAACACCAGGCATACGGAAGCCGCGATGATTCTGACGCATGACGTTTGAGCTGAAGTTGTAGGAGAGATGTGGCTAATGGTAACGGGAGGAATAGGTTATATTAAAACCTCGAAGTGAAGCAATTGCCACAAGACTCAGACGGGGGTGAAGTAAGAATATGTTTTTCTATTGTTCCTCGTGGCCAAAGGTTTTATTCAGCCGAAACGAACGCACTTTGTAGCACTTCTTCTAGGTTAGCTTAGCTTATTTGCTCTGATGCTACAATGTACACAGCTAGAATGACAGAAGAGCATTGCTAGCCACTCTAGCGTTAACTGTAAGTCAAATACTCTACTACACAGTATAAATGCTTTAAAACACCAAGTTTGATTTGGTTACTTTGCTCTGCATTTAGCGTGGCGAACTGCTGGTAGCTGGATGCTGGCACATTAGCAAGCAGACCAACTAGGGCACAGCTGTGAATCAAAACAAAACTACATACAAGAAGAACCACTGAAATTCATTCAGTTTATAATATTGTCAGTAGTTAAATGCACATATAACATGTATGTTAGGTTTACAGAGACCTTACCTCCTGAGGTTTTGCAGCAACAATGTGCACGTCATGCTATAAAACAGTTACATACATTGTAGTGCTGAATTTGAGTTTGAAGCTAGTTTGTTTTAATTTCAATAACAATTGTATAACATTATATTTTACATATTAGTGGAATATGAGGCAATAATACATGTTGTCTGGTCACAACTGCAGAGATGCACATATGTACACACTGTAGCTTGAATTATGGCTCCATTCCATTCAATGCAATTATGCTAGTGAGGGGGCATGCACTTCACTGTTAATTTGAGGAAGGCCGCTGCTGAATGGAATGCAGAAATCATTATTAATATGCCTTTAACCTGTCGTACCATTCTATGATTATTTAGAAATATCTTCCATGAAAAATATGAAAACATATATGCTTAATATCTGCATCTGACCAAAGCTTTAGGAGCAGTAGTGTTTCTTATAAGATGGTATAATGAGACAACATGTTGAATCAACACATAATTTTGTCCAATGTTTGTTATGTGTTCAAGACAGGGACAAGATGTTGGAGTCCTATGTCACACCGCTCCTCATGAGCTATGTCAACAAGTATATAAAGAATCTGAAGCCATCTGACCTGCAGCTGTCTCTATGGGGAGGAGATGTGGTGCTCAGCAAGTTAGACCTGAAACTGGATGTACTGGAACAGGTACAGTATACTGCACGTAAACTCTGCTTTTCTCTCTTTTGAGTCTTTTGCAAGTCCAAGAGAGTACTTATAAGAATGACAGACATTGGATCTTCTCCTCATAATGTGGAAAACCCCCAGGTTTCAGAGGAAGGTTGTTACTGTAGCTTTGAGCTCACCATTGTTTTGTAGCTCAAGGATTTCATGTTGTTGGTTCTCAGGCACAACCGCTGGTTTCACATTAAACAGTGTAGCAAACCTGCCTTTTTGTTGACATTTCATATTCTGATAGCACCGCCCAATTGCTTGAAAGTTGTTTGCATTTGCAAACTCACCAGCAGTCAGATATCATGGCAGGCTTCTCTTTACTTGCAGAGTTAATAGTAATTAGGGATGCACCGATCCGATATTTGTATCGGTATCGGTACCGATATTGAAGAAATTTCAAGATCGGGTATCGGTGACAATGGGCCGATCCATATCGGCGGATCTATTCAGTGTAATTCTATGCTGTGCGCTGTGAGTGACGTCATACGCAAGCAACACGCCGTGTTTACAAAATGCAGCGAGCGAAAGGATCAGCTCCCCCGTGTCACTTATGAGTTTAACAGCACACTGGGTGGGGGGGGGGGGGTCCGGTGGCGCCTCACGGCGTCGCTGGTGCGGGGGGCTTTTTCTCATTTTCTTGGGACCGCGGGGTGGTGTCCGCCGGAGGGGCCCCCAGCGGGCGACGTAGCTGAGGTGATCCGCGAGAAGGGCCCGACACGCGTCCAGAGCTACAGTCTATGGTCCAGAGTCGCCGCCGCTGCCGACCGCCGTACCCGGTCCCCTCCGACGGCCCGCCTTCCGCACCGGCGACGACTCTGGACCATAGACTGTAGCTCTGGACGCGTGTCGGGCCCTTCTCGGGGATAACCTCAGCTACGTCGCCCACTGGGGGAACCCTCCGGTTTGGGGGCCCCTCCGGCGGTGCGCCTCGGCTGGCGCCGAGCAGCTGACTCAGAACAGGACCAGGGGAATCCGACTGTTTAATAAGTATCGGTATCGGATCGGTATCGACCGATACTAAACCTCAGATATCGGTATCGGAGGTGAAAAAAGCGGATCGGTGCATCCCTAATAGTAATACAGTGGTAACTCTTTCCAGTTGCACATGCCACATCATGCATTATGCTTGCAAAGACATCTTGAAAAATTCTCATTCCAATTTCTGCTCAACAATTTGTATCATTATTAAGAGAGCCAGAACCTGATATTAAGTTAAAATCCAAATACCATGCAATATTTACTGGCAATTATAAAATTTGGATCTTATTATTAGATTTCTTTCATAATTATGAGAGACACATATGTGATAAGGTCTCATCAGGTCTCAGCGGCTCACTGTGTGGTTGGCCCAGATCTTCCTATTTTTTGGTGTTTTGGGCCAGGCCTCCACTTTCCCACAGTTTAATTTAACATGATTTTGTTTTGTTTTTGTTCTTGTTCATATATTTTGCTTAACCTTACCTTTGGTGTTGCATCTTCCTTTTATGTTGCCATTACTGGGTTGAGCCAAGCAAACATTTCAGGTTGTGGCCGTAATACTAGCAAACAGCAGCAAACAGAGAATTTTTACTGTCATTTGGAGGAGGTTTGATGGATTTTCTCAGATATTTTGCTCTGCAGTCTTATTTGACACAGTGTTCCTTTTACATGTGTAATGTCTGGATTCGATCAATCTACCTTGAGTTAAAATAATTTTCTCTTAAGAGGGTTCTGACTGCTTCTGAAGACCAGACCAAAATCGTACCCAACCCAAAAGAGATTGTGATGATAGTGGGAATCGTATGCAGATTTGATGTGAACGCCATATCAAAAATCTTGGCAACTGTGACTTTGTTTTATTGCATTTAATTTTGACAATGCCTCTTTTAAAATGTGCAATTAGAGATCATCTTCCTAATAGAGTAGATTGTAATGAAACATTGTGTGGTTTACTGCAAATCCATGACAGCTTTTTTCAGAAATCTGTTTTGTTATTAGTTTTTGGGCTTAGACGTACAGGACTTGTTCTCACACCAAGTGGTTCAAGATGCTGAACAATGATTTGTCTGCCCCTGAGAAAATCTGACTGATTTTGTTAAAAGTGTCCTATGTGTAATTTGTAGCTGTTTTTTTTTATTATCATCTCATCTCCAAATATAAGTTTAAAAGTACTGTTTAGAAAATGGATGGATTAAGGCTCCAAATAGTCTTGAAACCATAATGTCAGTATTGACTCAATAACAGATGTAATATCATGGCGATTATTCTTTTAGTAATTATGTGTTGTTTTCATCTTTTCGTTTCTTTGCACATAGGAGTTAAAGCTGCCTTTTACATTCATGAGTGGTCATATCCATGAACTGCGTATCCATGTCCCCTGGACTAAGCTGGGTTCAGAGCCTGTAGTCATCACCATCAACACCATGGAGTGCATTCTCAAGCTGAGGGATGGAGCGCAGGTGAGTTCTTAGCTGGTATGAGAAACATATTATATATTCCCCTACAGATATTGAACAGTGCTGGCCAGATTTGCCTGTTATTTTTGCTAAATTCCTTCCTTCAGCAAAGCTTTCTCAGTCTTTTTTGGCTGTTTCCAACACGTTTTGTAATGGCTTTTGCTTTGAACAAACACAAGTGTTGTCATCAGTCAACTTACCCATGTATGATACAATATTTGTCATGTTAAAACACAAAATCTGTTTGTTAAAAACAAAACCTAATATTTATTATTTAAGTACAACTGTTTCTTAGATCAGCTACACCAGTACCACTGCTTACTCAAGTAGTTTGGTGATAAGGCAAGGTGCAGTCATTTGATATAATATAATAAATTGTTTCTGGACTGGGATCGGGCATAATGACAGCCAAGTATGAAGTTGAGAACATTAGTCTCAGTCTATGAGTTGGGAGAATTTGTTTGGGATTTCTTTTTTTTACTGAAGCTACAATTTCTAGCAACAGAGCTTATTTATATCATCCATATTTGCTATTGTACATTATGGTTTATTATATAGTGTACTATATAGGGTAGGGTATCATTTATCTTTTTTTTTGCTAACAGCTTTTCTTGCTAAGTCAAATTGGATGTTGAAATTTAAGCATTAAATGGGTTAGTGTTAGGGTTATAAGCATATATAAAGCAAATAATAAAATAAAAATAGGGGCACAACTCATACCAAATTTAACTAACTTACTAAACTAATAACATAACCAACTAACTAAATTTAAGTGAAACCTAACCCAATGAAAACTATTTAAATAATGGTTTCAGTGGTTAATAGAGCAAAATACTCCAGCTCCAAACTCATCCTCAACTTTCTCTCCACCACTGTTGACAGATGTGCTTGGCATGGGGTCCAACAAGCAGTCAAACAAGGTGCATCCCACGGCTTTCAATTGTATCCCATGCTTTGCTGGGTAATTCATTAAGTTTGTTGTGTTCTTTACACAGAATTGTAACAAATCCAAGCATTTGCTACACCTCCTAGTGGCGGAATCCTTTCAGGTGAAATCCACCCACACTTTGAAAGTTTAGCATGAGGCATTTCAATGTGGTGTCAACTCGAATTTGAGGTAGCTACTAGCTAGAGCCATGTAGAGAGTGTGTTGCCACCAAAGTAAAGTGTAATCCTAAGTAGGCACCGGCAGTGATGCTTATTTTGCCTGTAAGCAGGGCAACTGCTATGTAGTTCACGCACAGAAATGAGGCGTAATCAGGGGTAGGTCCGGCAGGTACCGACTCTGAAGGTTCTCGTGCCTGATTGGCATCAGATTTCAGTGCCCACCCTAGTACAGTATATGGTAGGCACTTCATAAGCAAAAAAAAACTTGTTGATTTGAGTTGAAATGAATCAGTGCCTGATTGAGGCAAAATGATGAATTTATGACAGTGATGGATTGTAATCTATATTTTCAAAAGCTGATGTAATGAGTTGCAATGAGGAACACATTCGAGAATTTCGAGATGAAAGTGTTTTGCCGCCCATACTACCAGAATTAAGTATTAGCAATTTATCAAGAGACGCATCTGCTTTTATTTTGAAACAGATGGATTTCAGGGGGGGGGGGGGGGTTGAGTCGGATTTTCGGCCCGCCAGGCCTATACAGCACTGGGGGAAACCCTGTGCTGCACCATCTTAAACATATCATTGTTCTGTTTTATTTAATAAGCTGTGAAATTCTTATGGACAGGATTTAAAACTACTTCATGAGCAAAATGAGACTATATCTTTGAAATCTGGCTGCTAAAAGATGCAATGTTGAGTTTTTGACCCGTAGGAGCACTATGGAGTTTTCTTTTATGTTTGCATATACTTTTTGTGTGTCTCATGAGCAATATGCTCACAAAGGCAGATAATAATTGAGCACTGTAAGCTATTAAACAATGTACATAATGTAATATTTCAACTTTTAAGACAAATTGGGCTTAACACTGTGTTTTGTTAGCCATTGCAGAATGTAAACAGAAACTTATTTGCTCGCATAAGGAATACACAGGGCACCATTTAGAAATACGGAATATATTTTGTTCTTATTGATTAAGCACTGTCATCATCACGGGCATACATCTCAGAACAGTTCTTACTAGATACATATTAATAATATTTATTCATAAATACATTTTTAAAGTGTGGTATATGAAAGGCATCTTAAATGTATTTTTGCATGAGAGCCTGGTCCTACTTTTGCCACCCATGTGGTTTGCAAACTTGAGTGTAACTCAGCACTGGCCCTTTATGGAAAGGTTGAGGTTTCAAGGCCAGATGTCCCAGAAGAAACACATTTCAAGGGAAGTCAATTACAGCTAATTACATAGACTGCGGCAAAAAGATTTGTAACACTTGAGCTGCCCAGAACTAATGGTAAATATCAAACTATGCAGGTGGCTACTGGTCATGCGATCAGGTTTCCTGTTCAATGGAAATCTAAACCTTTTTTATGGTTCATTTGCCAGTGCTGGTGTAATGAATAGCCAGAGAAGACAGCAGTTTGTTACATATGTTTTTTAAAGACTTCTAGTCAAGAAAATAATTTTGGTGAATTGCAAATGACATTTAGACAAATAATTAAGCGGTATGTACACCCATGAGACATAATTTGGATCAATGCCAGACTTACAACAGAAGTTCTTCTAGCGTGTGGAATTTAAATGACCTGCGTCAATTCTGTCTTATGTGAGTGGGAGGCTGAAGGCTGACTCCTGTGTTCTTAGGCCAAGAAAATGCTGTCAGTTTTCTTATATACTTTAGATTTGTGTAATTCAGTAACTTGTATTACCCTTGTTTGATCTTAATTAAACAGTCACCATTGTCTGTACTTCAGAAAAACAACAATATTTGTTATGTCATCTCTGTGGTGGCATTTTCCTACCCCAAAGAGAATTTCTTTGATTGAAAAGGCAGGCATATAGTTCCTTGTCACATTAGATATTATTCTAAAACATGTCAGGCGCTGGTCCAAATTGAATCAGATCCTAGCCGTGATGCAGAGAGGTGCATAACTTTAGGCAATGACAGTTGTCATTGAAGCACTCAAGTAAATTAAGTAATGGCTTATCTGATTCTAAAAGAAATGTTTATCTGTGCATGGAAAATGTTACACTCTAAATTTAGTAGATTACTAGTGTTTATTTTCTCAGTAGAGACAGGATATTTGGGCTTCATGTGGCCAAAGTGTGGAAATGATAAATTATATAATTAACTGGGTTTGTTTTCATAATTACTGTTCAAGCCGAAGCGCTTGCCTGTAAAAACATTGTGTTGTGTAATTCACTTTTTTCTAAATGTTCGTATTTTTCCTTGAGAGGAACTGGGTAATATTAGGGATATTGAGATTGTTTAACAGGGCCCATCTGCAAAGTACCAAGAGCGACTTACAATTATAGTTTCCAGCAAATGTGGAAAGTTCGGCAACAGTTGGAGATTACAGCTGCTGCTGACAGTGTAATTGCTTGAAATAAGCTGTAATGAAGATTTGTAGTGCAGAACGCATAGTGAAAAAAAAGTAACCTTGTTCTGACATTAATTTCACAAACCAGTGGCCATATGCAAACAAATACATTGTGTAGATATAGACTTATCTACACATGTGTAGATATGTATATGTCTACTTTTACCTAACGTGTAGACCGTTCACATGTTTTCTTCAGTACACTCTGTTTTAAAGGTGTTTAAAGTAACACCTTTATTTAGTTTTTAGATATACAATTAGATTAAATCCTGGTTTGTGTCTAAGAACTAAAGTATGTGACAAGAGATTGGTCATGGGGAAAGAGTTTTAGAGTTGTTAACTTAATTTCTTTCTGATGCAAAGATGCACTTATTTTGGCCCCTTGGAAATGGTTCATCAAGTGAATGAACAGTTTGATCTGAGCACATTCTAGATTAAAAAGCACAGGATAAAACAATGGTTATAAAATCTGTCATTCTATATGCCAGTGTTAATTTTGGCAGCTATTTTTGATTTAGTCTTAGTCTTAGTCTTTTGACGAAAATGCATATTAGTTTTAGTCACATTTAGTCATTTTTATCCTTCTTAGTTTTAGTCTAGTTTTAGTCGACGAAAACAAATTACATTTTAGTCTAGTTTTAGTCGACGAAAACAAATTACATTTTAGTCTAGTTTTAGTCACATTTAATAGCCACATTAAACTCCTTATCTTCCCTTCTCAGGTCCAGGGACCCCCTGTGTTGTGTCTACAACTGCATACTAGTCTAGCTTTCAGTACTTAGGTTGTCCATTATATATCCCTCCTATAGGTCTATAACAGGGGTCGGCAACCTTTACTATCAAAAGAGCCATTTTGCCCCCTCTTCCCCCAAATAAAATTTGTCTGGAGCCGCAAAACATATTTGATAACAAAGCTGATAAAATTTTATATAAAGTTATACTATACTAATCTGTAGATTATTGCATTTATGAAATTATAGAACAACAATAAAGAAAACTTGACATTTTATTTATTTTTACCTGTTACAACAAAGGGAAACACTAAATGCTTATGAAGAGGAGAAGAAAATACACAGGCAAGTGTAGGCCTACTTTGAAATAAATTAAACGCAGAACTATGTAGGGTTATTTGAGTCATCCCCATATTTGTGGGAAATGAATGAAATAAGAAGTACCCTATTTTGAAATAAATAAAAACATATAGCTGCAGCCTATATATTTTAGTTGGCGTTGGCGAAATGTGAAAACAAAAAGTGAAAGCAGATCAGACTGGAGGCGGACAGTGAAACTGAAGCTCGGTAGAAACCAACTGCAGCTTCTGCTCTGATCCAGAAGCTGCGGCGCTGATCTCAGAGCAGCTGAGACCAGAGGAACTCTGTGTTTTCACTGTTTCCATAGTTAAGAAGCAGCCGGTGAGTCAGTGACCGGCCTGCTTCATGTGAACAAGCTCTGATCTCACTGTGTCTCTCTGAGCGAGTGCGTGGGGGCGGAGCCTCGGGACCGGTGCGCTGTCTGGGAGCACACACACACGCACACACACAGACACACACACTCGACACTCCGGGTACTTCATGACGGCCTGATACGATTATGTTTTTAAAAATTGTTGTGACTTAGTCAACCGCCAACATTTTCGTTTCGTCTCGTCTCGTTAAAATAGATTTCGTCATAGTTTTTATTTTCAAAGATCCATTTCGTTACGTCTTCGTCTCGTCTTAGTCATGGGAAAAGGGGCGTTAACGAATATTTTTCGTTATCGTTATCGTCAACGAAATTAACACTGCTATATGCAGGCCCTGTATGGAAATTGTAGTTATTAATTGACCATATGGTCTCCATCTAGTATCTTATTTGCCCCATGGAAATCTCATGGAACAAGTTAGCAATTTTCAGTTCTACCAGCTTCACACTAAACTGTTCACATTCGAGACAGATTTTCTATGTATTTAGTATTTTCTTCTTTAGGTTGTGTTGTCTTTTTAATGTTTTCTATCATATTTGGTGGACTGGAGCTGGTATGTGATGCTGAGCATTTGGTTTAAAGGGCCCATATTATGAAAATTCCACTTTTGTAGTGCTTCTACACGTTAATAGGGGTATCTGGCATGTCTACCGTCCCAAAAACACAACTTTATTGTGGTTCCTCTATGTCAGAAACGATACGCTAGATGGCGTCGGATGGGATTACGACCCGAAAATACGTCATAGTCTCGCTACATGGCCTTGGACCACCCCCCACCATCATCTCACCGGCTCCTGGGAGAGATGGCCCAGCTCGCCGGCTTCCCAGCTAGCGAGAAGCCGGGGAGAGACGGTTGAGCCCGGGCCACTCGTGAGCTAACGCTAGCTACCCGTCAGACATTTATGTGGCCGCATAAACATGCCGATCATCGAGGCGTAGATCCCCGGGACACCTCTAAACGTTGACTCAACAGTGTGGAAGGATGCTGCTGCTGCGACAGCTCCAGCTCCCGCTCCCACTGCTCCCAAACGATCATTCAAAACGATATGGTTGCAAGATTGTATCTTTGTCTCCAGTAGCCATATTTCTTTTTTTTTTTTTAACAATCTGTTTATTGAATTTTTACATATTTAACAAACAAACAATACTGTTCCATCAATAACAATTACAAATGTAATTCCAACATACAGCAGAACAGATACAAACCCCCCACCCCCCTCCCTCCGGCACCCAGCCCCAACAGATGAGCAAATATTGTTGAAAAATCAAGAATTGAAAAGAATAGATGACATAAATCTTAATAATAATAATAACAATAACAATATAATAGTAATACTAAAAATAAATAAATGAATAAATAAATAGAAACATATGATCAATACTAAAAAAAAATAAAAATAAATGAAATAAAAAATAAAGAGAAAAAGAAAAAATATATATATAATAAAAGAAATAAAAGAAAAGAAACACAAGTTCAGCAAGGCAGTACTAAGCACACAGTGATCCGACAGCTTGTGCTATTGACAAAAGACAGAAAGGGACTCCAGGACTTCTCAAAAGAAACAGCCTTACCAATCAAAGTCAGTCTAATTTTTTCTAGTTTAAGAAAATAGAGCACCTCCTTAACCCAGTGAGTATAGGTGGGTGGGACTGGGGATTTCCATTTTAGTAATATCAGCCTCCTGGCCAGCAGAGTTGTGAATGCTATCAAGTCCTTATCAGCTGGGGAAAGAGTAAGTGGGAAAGGCCATACACCAAACAGGACAGTTAAGGCATTGGGAGACACATCCTTTCCAATTACCTTGGATAAAGTGCTAAAGATCTCAGACCAAAATCTAGCCAGAGAGGAACAGCTCCAAAACATATGTGAATAATTTGCTGTGGCTTGTTGACATCGTTCGCATAGGGGAGACACTGTATCAAATATTCTTGCAAGCCGAGCTTTAGTGTAGTGAGCTCGATGGAGGATTCTGCATTGCATAAAGCTGTGCCCTGCACAGATTGAAGATCTATGTACCCTCCGTAAAATCCCCCCCCAAACATCATCTGAAATCACCTCACCAAGATCTGTCTCCCAAACTGTTTTAAGTACAACAGAAGAGCCTTGACGAAGGTTATGAATATTTAAATAAATAGAAGAGATTGCCCCCTTTAATGAAGACAGAGGCTTCAGAAATGTTTCGAGATCTGAAGGCCTAGGAAGAGCAGGGAATTGTGGAAATGAGCTACGGACAAAATTTCGAATTTGAAGATATCTAAAAAAATGTCCTTTAGGAAGCAAACATTTATCTATCAATTGCTGAAAAGAAGCAAAAATAGAATCGGCATACAGGTCTCTAAGAATTTTTAATGCCCAGCCTAGGCCATATAGAGAAAGTGCTATCCAATAACGATGGGGGAAAAGTAGGATTAGTTGCAAGTGGAGCACCAATAGAAAGTGTTTGCAGGCCAAAATGACGTCTAAATTGAGTCCATATTTTCATACTGGAGGCCACAATCACATTGTTAGTATAACCAGAAATAGAAAAAGGCAAGGGAGAGTACAGTAAGGCTTTCAATGATACCGGATGAACAGAATTTGCTTCCAGGATCAACCATGATGGTGGGACCTCAATATCTTCATATTTAACCCAATAATTCAAGTTTCTAATGTTTGTTGCCCAATAATAGTAAAGGAAGTTTGGCAACACCATTCCGCCCAGAGCCTTGGGCCTCTGTAAGACTTGTAAACGCAACCTAGGAGTTTTTCTGTTCCAAATAAAATCAAGAATAAGACTATCTACTTTACGAAAGAATGAAAGAGGAAGGAAGATCGGAATGCATTGGAATAAATATAAAAAGCGCGGGAAAATGTTCATTTTAATTGCATTGATTCTGGCAGCTATGGAAAGATTAAGTAGTGACCATCGCTCAAAATCTTGTTTAATTTTTATGAGCAGAGAGAGATAATTATTCCCATAGATATTAGCCAACGTTTTGGTAACATGTACTCCGAGATAAACAAAGCCAGAGTTCACAATCTTAAATGGTACATTTGGGAGTTGAAGTGAGTCGTCATTAACCTCTCCATTAACAGTAAGCATTTCACTTTTGCCCAGATTAAGCTTATATCCTGAGAATCTACTAAATTCGTCTAGGACTGAGAGGGCTGCAGGAATAGAACGTGACAGATGAGACAAAAACAACAAAAGATCATCCGCGTACAGCGCCACCTTCAGCTCTACTCCATTTCTGGCTATACCACATATATCAGGATGAGACCGCAGAGCAATTGCTAGAGGCTCCATCACAATGGCAAATAAGAGCGGACTTAAAGGGCAACCCTGCCTTGTAGAACGATGTAACTGAAAATATTCAGAATTGGTGCCATTTGTCCTGACCAAAGCCTGAGGAGAAGCATATAATAACCTGACCCATGAAACAAATTTTTCCCCAAAACCAAATTTCCCTAAAGTAAAAAAAAGATAGTCCCACTCTACCCTGTCAAACGCCTTCTCGGCATCCAGAGCTACCAGAGCTTCTGGGAGAGCGATTGGAGAAGGATTACAAACCACATTAAACACCCGTCTCAGATTAAAAAAAGAGTGTCTGTTACGAATAAACCCAGTTTGATCCAAAGATATAATTGAGGGTAGGACAACTTCTAAGCGTCTGGCTAGCAACTTAGACAACAATTTAAAGTCAGCATTCAACAGGCTAATAGGACGATATGAACCGCATGAAAGTGGGTCTTTACCTTTCTTTAAAAGCAAGGAAATGCAAGCCTGGTTTAGGGTGTGGGGAAGTGTGCCTGACCTGTAAGACTCAGTAAACATCTCTAATAGGTGCGGGGCCAGCTGTTTCCAAAATGTTTTATAAAACTCGGCTGGAAAGCCATCCGGGCCCGGACTTTTACCACTTTGCAATGATTTAACTGCAGCCTCAAGTTCAATTGCTGTGATAGGACGTTCCAGTTCCTCAGCAACAACCCGATCTAAAGTGGGAGTGTCAAACCTATCAAAGAAAGAGATCACATCCGCAGAGGTATTGCGACAATCAGATGAATATAGTAATTTATAGAATTCCATAAAAGTTTTATTAATTTCCAAAGGGTCAGATGTTACACCCGCGCCAGTCTCAATTTGAGGAATTAACTGAGATGCAGAAATTTGACGTAGCCGGTGGGCCAAGAGTTTACTAGTTTTATCTCCCTGTTCATAAAATTTAGATCTTGAATGTAGCAAAAGTTCTGTAGTGTACTGTGTCATGACAAGATCATATTCAGCTTGTAAAGTAATTCGCTCCTTATAAGTATCTGGCAGTTTTGAGACTGCATATAAAGAATCTAGTAGTGTAATGCGTTGGGATAGCTTGGCTAACTTCTCTCTTCTAGATTTCCCCTGATGGGCCTTATAGGAAATAATCTCCCCCCTGATAAAAGCTTTCATTGTTTCCCACAACCCAGAGGCAGTTATTTCTGGAGTTTTGTTAACCTGAAAGAAGAATTCTAATTGCTCAGAGACAAATTTAATAAAGTCTGCATCCAACAGCAAATGTGTATCCAGGCGCCATGGTGGTCTTGTTTTAACAAACTTCTGAAAATAAACGTTCATAGAAATAGAGGCGTGGTCCGACACCACAATCAAATCATATTTACAGCCAGAAATGGAGGACAACAACTTGCTATCCACCAAAAAGAAGTCAATTCGTGTATAGGTACGGTGAATATGTGAGAAAAATGAGTATTCCCTCTTATCTGGATTAAACAAACGCCAAGGATCAACAACATTAAACTCACTCATAAAGGCTTGAATCACTTTGGTCGATTTGGACAGAGCAGCCGAGGTCGAGGAAGAACGATCCAAGGAAGGATTCATCCAACAGTTAAAGTCCCCTCCTAAGATTAAATTATACGTGGACAAGTCCGGTAACTTTGAGAAAACCTGTCTAAAAAAGGACTCATCATCCCAGTTGGGAGCATAAACATTAGCAAGAGTCACTTTTACATCGAAAATGTGTCCCATGACAGCTATAAACCTGCCTGCAGAATCAGAGATTGTCTTAACATGGACAAAAGGAATATCTCTATGTAAAAGAATAGCAACCCCTCTAGATTTACTGGAAAATGAGGAATGGTATATTTTCCCGACCCAGCTCTTCTTCAGTCTTACACTATCTATCTCTTTTAAATGAGTTTCCTGCAAATATATTATATGAGCATCGAGGTGGTGTAAGTAGTGCAACACTTTACTACGCTTGATTGGATTATTCATGCCCTTACAGTTTAAACTCACAAATTTAATATCCCCGCCCACACTAGATAGTGTTCTCTTAACCTGTGTCATTAAAGGACAAAGAATTCAGTATGTAACAAACAAAAACAGCAAAGAGAGAAAACAACAAAAAAAAACAAAAAGCCAAAAACGCGATACACGACCATTCCAAACATCCGAAAAAGTAGCATAGGTGCCAACCCATTACCCAGAAGAACTACACAAACTAACAACCCCCCACATTAGAACAGAACCCCCCCCTCCCTCCTCTCCTAGCAGAAGCATCAAAAAAATGATGCGTGCTACCTCACCCCACGTAGAAGTACAACCTGTCGTTACCAGCAGCTTAACCACACTACTAAACGACCTCAGGGAGTGTGAATATGGACTGTCCCAAATAAAAATAAATAAAGCTATAAACAGAATAAGGTGCCATGGATTTTTTTTTCAAAAGTAAAATAAAAAATGTATAAAGAAATAATAGAGACTGACCGAAAGAACAATGAAAATAAAAATAGCACCAATATGCTCTGAGTGAAGCAATGGAACTTTCAGTCAGTACACAGTCAATACTGTATTTAGTCTATAAACAAAACAACAGCAACATAACACGTGTGTTACCTGCTAGATATGCAGCCTACTGCCGCAGAAATACAAACCGAGTCAAAAGGCACAGAATTAGTCACTCTCCGGAGCCGGATTCTTCTTAAGTCTCTTGTTGACGAACTCCAGGGCCTGGTCCGGATCTTCAAATCTGTGGGTCTGGCCGCCAGGCATGGTGATGTGGAGAGTCGCCGGGTACCGGAGGCCGAATTTAACGTTGGCACAGGCATGGAGCTCCCTCTTCACTTGGACGAAAGCCGCCCTCCGCTTGGCCACAGTCGGTGTAAAGTCCGGAAAAATGTGCACCCTCCTCCCGTTGTGCAGCAGAGGAGAGCTCCGTCCAGCGCGGCGGAGAATATCGTTCCTCACCTGGAACTGTGTCACCCTGATGACCATCGGACGTGGCGGCTCCCCGTCCTTAGGTTTCGCACGCAGAGTTCGGTGAGCCCTGTCGAGCCCGGGCATCACGTCGAGTCCCAGCAGGTCCATTAAAAGTTTGGCAATAGTCTCTGTAGGTTGGGGACCCTCGGATCCCTCGGGCAGACCCACTAGTCGAATGTTATTCCATCTAGAGCGTGCCTCCAACTCCTCACATTTCTTGCCCAGAGACTCCACCGTAGCAGTTAGCTTAGCCATGTTCACGTGCATCCCAGTCAGTTGATCCGAGTGCTCATTAGCAGAGCGCTCCAGGTCACCAATAGTTCCACTTTGCCGGGAGACTTTTTCCTGCAGCGGTTTGAGAGCCGTCGCCACCTCCTTCTTGACCAGCTCCGATATGATTGACTCGAATTTGGCCACAATTTCAGCTCGTTGGTCGTCCATCATTACCTTAATGCTACGTAGCATCTCCTCATTAGCACCTGGCCTCTCCGGTGACACGGGCTCCGAGGGTTGCGGCCTGGTCCGGCCCGACTTCGAAGACTCATTTTTCGCCCGAGAGCTCCACATTAATGTGGTTCCGACTCAAAAGATGCAGGTCTCTTTAAAAACGATCGATCACCTTAAAGTTGCGGACAGTCGAGGAACTTAAAATGACATTAAAACTATATTTAGATCACATTCCCGAGGAGCGACCGAAAAACACGTCCTACATCGTTCGCGTCTCCACAGCGCCCAGCCATATTTCTACAGAGGTAATGGATAGCTAAAAATCTGGGCTCTTGTATCTCGTGAAGGAGGGAGGAGGGTAGAGGGGGATGAGGGGGTGAGAGGGGGGCGGGGCACTCAAAACAGGTCAATCTGAGGAGGGCTGTTTTAGATAGGGTAAAAAGGGTGCTGTTTTAAATGATCCTTGTGGTATTTTGACCAAAGTATGTTACAGACATTTCATCAAGACCCCAATGAACCATATCAACTGTGGTAAAATGGGCATACGATGGGTCCTTTAAAGCATTACTGCCCTAAAGCTTCACTCTATAATGAGGAGATGGATAAAACCTTTGGTAGGAGGTAGAATTAATTCTGTGGTTGTTTTAAGAATTTTACTCTTGTATGTAGTGTTGTCACGATACCAAAATTATGACTTCGATACTATACCTGCCAAAATATCCCAATACTCGATACTTTCGATACGATACCACCAATACGATACAATACCACAAATACGGTACGATACCACAAATACGGTACGATACCACAAATACGATACGATACTGGTATATCTATTTATCATAGTAATAAATAAAACATCTGTAAGGTTCCCTTTTTTACCAGCTTGTTCCTGCCCAGCTTTTTGAACACTTAACAAATGGTATTCATATTAGTATTAGCCTACAGCAAGATATAAATGAAAACTACATGGTGACATCATAGCATTGATTATACACGGCGATGCAGGCCTATTGTCCGTATCTGACTATATGACTACATAGTTATTTCCACAACAAGAGTTACATAATTTTACAGATGTGTGTTTGAGGTGAAAAAAAAGTAAAAACATGCCACCTGAGCGAGTGAGTGGGGGCGGGGCCCCCGGGGCCTGTGTGTGTGTGTGATTGTGCACTGTCTTGGCGCGGGACAGCGCGCGCGCACACAAACGCACACACACACACACTCCTGTTTTTTTCATGCT
Source organism: Limanda limanda (assembly GCF_963576545.1). Classification (NCBI taxonomy): domain Eukaryota; kingdom Metazoa; phylum Chordata; class Actinopteri; order Pleuronectiformes; family Pleuronectidae; genus Limanda; species Limanda limanda. The sequence continues at coordinate 27,736,722 of NC_083646.1, forward strand.
GGTCTGATACGATGCTGATTTGACAAATTAACGTGACGTTCCCGTTCAACATATGAACACTGCACAGGGAGGGGCCGAGGAGGCGCGGGATGAGACCCCCCCCCGCTCCGGAGAAACAACGACTTGTTTTCGTGTTCCGCCGTGTAAGAGATGCGGACGTTACAGTCCCGCGTCACATCCCCCCCCTCTCCCGGTGGCGCGCTCCACCTGTCATGTCTCCGCCCGGTCGCACCACACAGTTTGAGAGAGAATCACTTTCAACAAGCCGAGGACGGTCGGCTCGGCCATGTCTCCCTGAGATCACTCGCTGTGAGTGAGGACTGCCTGTTGCATGTGTGAGAGCTGGGTAGCCCCGCCCCTCGCAGTCAATGCATGCAGGCAGCGGGACAGGGAGCGGAGCAGAGAGTGCGCTCTCTTTGCCTGCTATTTTAATAAAGTACCGGTACTAAAAATATGCTAAACCGTATTGTTTTTAACGTAAGGGTACCGCGGTACCTTTCTAGTACCGGTACACCGTGCAACACTACTTGTATGTGTAGCTTGTTGTAGCAGTAACAGAATTTGGCAAGACTGAACTCAGGCTTTAATGAAAGACCTAACAGCTAACATTGATGTAATGTTGCAAAATTATGGGCACATTTTATTTTCTTCTTGACATCTTGGTAAACTGATCCAGATGTCGAGGATGAGGTGTGATCAGCAAAGACAGAGAGGAACTGGCTGGATAACTGTTACAGTGGATCATAACACTCTCAGGCACTCTTTCTTTTTTACGAGACAAAGATAAGGGCTAGGGTTTACAGAGGAGAGACTTTCTGGTTTTGGCTCGGCCCGCTGCTTGATCTTGGAGTTTTATGGCTGCTGAGTGCATTTGCCACTGATGTGGAGGTTGTGATTGATGCATTGCCTCAAGATGATTTGGGGAGGTGCCTCTGAGACTTCTTGGTTTGGCAAATGGTCCATGCTAGGCCCTTTCTTCTGTTAGATTCCTTCCAAACTATTTTTAGGACTTCACATATCCAAACTTCATTGCTCCCTAATAATGGGTAAAACGTGAATTAGGGATCCCCTGCTTGAAGACTTATTAAAACCCGAAGTTGTGATTCTGTGATTTCCATCACTATATACCAAGTAGACAAATCACCTACCTGACTTTGACATTGGAATTAAAAAATCTATAGATGTGATATATAAGTTGTGAATAGCAATCACACAGGTTTGGTATTCAGTATATTGGATATTGATAGGCTCATATTGTGATATGAATAAAGACTTGCTAATGAATTTGAATGCATCGTTGATTTCCTGTTGTGGACATATTTAGCGATGTCATCTCATTGACAACCCAGTAAAATGGAAGCTGTTCCCAGCATCTGTTTGCACACTGTTCTAGTGTATATTATGCTTTCCTTTCTGCTTTAATATCAGATTGTAGTAATTGATGTCACAGTGTGAATATGTTATATAGTGACAATTAAAACAAGTACTGTATTAGTTTCATTAAATATACAATCAAATGTTCCTTAACTGTCAGCCCTCATAGTGTCCAGCCCCCTCTGACAGAATCAGATCCAGTCTGTTTGTGTCTAAGCTCATCTTTCATAAGTCAGAAAACATTCAGGGAAAATTTGAAGAATTAAAAGAAAACAGCCTGTGGGAGTCTGCAATCAGATAGCACAAGCTGGATAATCTCTGTCCCAATTCCATCCGGAAATCTTGCCTTTGATTCTCCGGCTCGCAGGGAGCAAATGGCTTACAGAGATTGCACCATAAATCTGTCTGATCATCAGCACAGCGGGGCCTTGTCTTCAAGACTGAGGAGACAGAGGGTGAAGACATGTAGCTTTAGCAAATCTATTTTCCTTGAATCCAACCCCCTAAGGCAGCTACAAAACTTTATCCTAACTGTAAATATTAAAAACACAGAGGGATGTTGGCACACCGTGGATTCCTCTGGCAGGTTGGAAGCCAGTGCATGCGTTCTGATGAGACAAAAATAACTGTTGAGAGACGGAAGTAGACTGAATGGGTTGAGAGATAATGCTCATGCTGTAAATATCTGTCCCCTCATTCAAGTTCTCAGCATAGTCACCCATTTCGCTGGTAACTGTTTGACATACCAAACTGATTTATAGCATCTGCAGAAGGCCCTACAAAAGTGTGCAATTCCAGTGTAGGGCCCTGCACTCACCCACCATTACTTGTGAGTCCACGGCGGCTATGCAACCCGCAGTGTTACACTGCTTTGTCTTTGAGGTCTGGCGGAGGTTTGGATCCTGGTGGAATGAGGTTACTGCATTTTTTCAGACAGTCCTCAGACACAGGAAAGCAGTAAGGGGGAAACCTTGCTTGTACCTGCTCTCAGGCCATCCGGACTAAAGCTGTTCCGCGCTGAAACCTATTACTTGCTGGGTGCTTCCGGTGATATTACAGTCAGTGTCAGTTAAGGCCAATGTTCGCTTTATCAATGCTTTCATTAGACAGCAATTGTTGGAAGAACAATCAGGAACACAATTTACTAAATTAGTCATAAATCTAAATCGAAAAAAATCTATGTTTTTATGTTGTGAGTCAATATGAAACAGCTGGCTATCATTTAATTTAAATTATTTTCATGCCTTTATTGTCCATTGGTTCCTACTATTCTTGCAAACAAATTATCTCAAGACAGCCTTGAGAATTTTTTAGGGAATTTGTAACAAACATTCAGTTGGACTCAGGGATTTACTGATTTGATTTTGTCACACAGGTCAGGGTTGCTGTGACCTCACAAATCACACCTTTTACCTTGTGAACACACTATCTCAGGTACAGCTCTTGGGTAATCTCAAATTTGTTAAAGATTTTCATTTTGACTCAAAGATAATCTGATTTAGAATTTAGTGGTCAAAGGTCATGGTCACTGTGAGCAAAAAAAAACTTCCTTTACCTTGTAAATGAGTGTTCTTAAGAATGCCTTGACAGAATCCTTTTAAATTTAGCACAAATGTTCACTTGGATTCACAGCCTAACTGATTATATTAGTGTGGTCTTAGGTCAAGGGCAGGGTGGCCTCGCACAACATGTTTTCAGCCCCTTGCACATGATATCTAAGGTCTGCCTTCATAGAAGTTCTTCAAATTTTAACTAAGATTTCAGTTGTCTAAGGTCACTGTGAACACATAAGTCTGAAAAAAACACGTGGGCTTAAACTGCAATGGTTGGTGGAGGCATGGAACTGAAGCCATAATTTTAGTTATTTATTATTGAAGCTCAGATCATAGACTAAGGTCAGTTTTGGGTCATTTGAAATTTTTTTGCTCTACCTACATTTAAAGTGATAGATATTTATTTTCTTTGGGTGTCACAGAAATTCTCATAGGATTAACATGGTTAAAAATAATAAAGTGGCACAACTTAACATTGTTTACTAACAAGTTTCACAGCTTTTCTGAGATTATTCAACTTGATGCCCACATGTCACTAGACGAAAAGCAGTGTTATTGTCACAGGAAACCTCTTCGGACAGGCCTAATCCCCTGCTTTTACCTACGGTTTCCATGACGTTACATCGGCGTTCGCCAGTGACAATAAGCTGAGTCAAGCGGCGTTTGCGGACCTTATGGGGGATATGGAGAACAAAGGAGAGAGCCGGGGGGGGGCTCGCTGAGCCGCGCGGACCGATCGCGACGTGTGATCTAATTAGCATATGAATCGGAGTCAAGCCGCTGGCCAGAGCCTCTCTCTACTCACCATTGGAGGAAACCACAGACCCTTGAAACGAAGTCACACGTGATTGGTTGGTAGAAGTGTTGCTATTGGTCACCCTGGGTCATTGCAGTGCACACGTGGGGTCATTGCATTCCACACGTGGGGTTAGCCCCTCCCACACAATATTAATAATAAAAATGTATATATAGTGGTTGCTAATAATGTATAAATTAATATTTATTATTATTTATTACTAAGCCTTTACCAAAAGCACTGCAGTTAATTAAAACTATACATTCATATGATGCTTGATGTTACAGGTGAACATATTGTACAGGGAACAAACGTGAACAAGGTATATGTGGAGTCAAGCTTTATTTACATACAGCACAAATATTGTACAAACACAACTGGTCTAGCCAGTGAAAAACTCAGGTGAAGCTTGAAATGTCTGTCTGCAGCCTCTGCTCCCGCTTCAATCAGCTGTAAACACATTCAGTAAAATTAGCACAGTTCAATGACAACATACACCTTCACATGTAACTGGAAAATTATTAAATGAATATAACCTTACCCTCTTTCTTCTCCGACAACTCCTGAACTCCTCGAATGCTGATGCAAGGTCTGGTCGGATCAAACTGGCTCATAGTGTGTCTTACTACGTCATGGACAGGCAGCTGGAAAACAACATGAGTAACATGAGTTTATTATTAATAAACGGAAATAGCCGCGCTGCATCACCGTTGGAAGAGCCACAGCAAAGAAACACCAAAAAAAAATCATAAACAGTTACTTACATTCAATGGCTTAATTTTCGCACTTTAAATCCGGACTTTCAGCGTCTCAGCCTAACGCCTCTTTGTGTGTGTGTGTGTGTGTGTGTGTGTGTGTGTGTGTGTGTGTGTGTGTGTGTGTGTGTGTGTGTGTGTGTGTGTGTGTGTGTGTGTGTGTGTGTGTGTGTGTGTGTGTGTGTGTGTGTGTGTGTGTGTGTGTGTGTGTGTGTGTGTGTGGGGGCTGAGGCTGTGAAAACTTAAGAGAAAAAAGTCACGTTGATGAAAAAAATTAACGAGAACAAACTGCCTTTCAGATGTACGAGTTACGGACATGCTTTTCAGATGTACGAGTTAGCTTAGTGGTAGCTAGCAATGGCGTCTCCTAGCTTAGCTCTTACCTTAACTCAGGGACTGTGCGCCAGTCTTCTCCGCCTCGACTCGTCCACACCGGCCCGCGGCTCTGCTTACACACGCACTCATCTTCTCCTCCAGGTAAAAGCGTTGTGTCGACTTCAGCAAGTTATTTACCCCGAAAACAGAGTCACTCGTTCCGACCATGCTAACAAGAGCCGCTTCCTGTCTGCGGGACACTCAACGCTGCACTGCGTTTACGAGGCTGTGATTGGACGAGCCCATCAGCTGATGACGCGAGCGGGTGACGTGAGGTTTTCACAGTAAATCTCCACAGCTGTCCTTGTCATCTTAAAGCAGCTTTTAAATTGCACCTTCATATGGGATGAGTATGTGACTGAGGCCCAGTTTATTTTTTCTGGTGTTTAGTAAATTTACATACATGATTCACGCTGTTCTGTGTTGGTAACCTCATAGTTGAATGCACTTATTGTAAGTCGCTTTGGATAAAAGTTTTGACTGTTTTAATGGAATACTGAGAAAGTTTAGTAACAACAATTAGACAATTGAAGTTCAAATTATGAAGGAATTTCAGCTCTATATTGTGTCTTCTTTATATTTAAAATAATAATCGAACTGAGTGGAGATGTATGTTGTAGCCAAACAGCCGGCTGCTGTGTTTTGTCACTGTGCAGTCAATGGGGGATTAAATATTACACTGAAAAAATAAATCATTAAATCAATGAATGTTTCGTAGCAATTTTGAAAGTAGTGGTGAAATGGTAGCATATAATTCATGGAAAACAGCTTAGTGTGCCATTGACATGTGAATATGATGCCAGTATTTTTGGGAGGACAGATATTTTTATGGAAAGCTGGGAGAAGTTTGGAGATTACAGGGCACAGACATATCATACCCAGCATCATTTCTTCCTGTTGAGCGGATTGCTGGTAGAGGTGTGGTTAACAAATCTTCTGTGCATTTAACCAGCACAATTGAAAAAGTGACTGTAATCATGCCACTCTGTACAGTGGTTGAGATTCAGGATTGTTTTGGATGACAATAAAAATTTGAAATAAAGTACATTGTTTCATTTGACAGCATTGACCTTTGTTCGTGGTATACAATGTAATTCATTACAGCACACTTACTTATTTAAGAACAATTTAAAATTTCAGGTTTTATATATATTTTCAGCCTGGTGTACTCAGCCAGATAATTTAGTTGCTGCCTCTTAGAAAAAGGTGTTATCTGCTCTGAGGGAAACTGTCCTGATTTGCATTTGTGAAGCTCAGAGCATTGCCATTTGCATGTGAAAGCCTCCTCTAGGCGTAGGAGCAGGGGGGTCACCTCACAACAGATATCAGGCTTGAAAACTGCAGGAAACAGGAGAGTTTCCTTTGCTGCCTGCAGATTTGTGTGAAAAGCTGTTAACCGAAGAATGTGCCAACACTTTCCTGCGACACATAATGACACAAACGCTTCTTTTCATGCAGTGTGTAGTTCAAAATATTAAGTTGGTGGAACTCTTTTTCTTGTTTAAGTGTTTAAACAGACACCATTACCTCTTTGCCTTTTTAAATGTATTAATTTCTAATTAATGCCCAACGCCAGTTGATGTAATCGGATGTTAGTGACCACCAGCGGATGTTAGGGACATCTCTTCAGTTGTGTACCTTGGTGTCATCAGGTGTTTCGGCCTTTCACAAGACACCCTCTTCTAAGGCAGGCCCACCACAGGTTGATCAGACCTGGGTGCATGTCCCTAGCATCTCGGGGCCCATTCGGGATCTTTCCTCCTGATCCAAATCCATTGGCTACAGTGTTTTGCAGTGTGCAATGTTTCTTTAATGGTCTGGCGCAGGACATTTCCATGTTGGGACTTTAAGCCGCTTGCACACTTCCAACAACATCTCCCAGTCTCTGGCTTTCTCAACTGACCATTCCTGGTCAGTGGAGGAGGCACTTTCTAATGTTTTTGTATATAGTCAAATTTGCACAACCTTTCCACAAAACATTGAGATATCTCAATTCGTTGGTCCTATGCTGTGTACGAAATCCCTCACTAATCACTATATGGTCCGCTTAATAGTGGGTTCCAAATTTTGGAACGCTTTCCATATGTTTAGTGAAACCAAGCAATGCCATGCAATGTGCTCACACTGGAAGTACAAGAGGAGAAAGGGCAGCAGGAAAAACCCGACCTGTCATACAGCCGAGCAGCACAAACTGCAGACAATATGTTTATTTATACATGAAAGATAGTCATTCAACGTGTGCAATGCAATAAGAAGGAATAACATAAACGATGTAATAAAAATGTAAAAAAAAAAATCCTCAATATCTGTGTCAGTACCAAATGGAGGTACTATCTTAACAGTACACAAAACAAGATTTTTTTTGGACTTCACACTGTACCCATACACCTGAATTCACCACAACAAATATATAATGCAATGGTAAATCTTTAAGCTACGGAGGAATACTGATCTTATTGTGTTGGTAGAGTCAGATCCCATGTATGGAATAATATCATAATATGAATACTTGCATAACATGTCACTCCTAATTGTGGGGGATTGAAGGCATATTAGATGCATGTTAGATGCGTCATCAACCCCAGGCTCGCTCGCTGTGAATACGGCGGGGGATCCCCTGCTGTGGTTTCACATCAGATTCTACCGACTTTCTGCAGACTTTATTCTAGAGGCCAAGGTGGAGAAAGTCTGCAGGTTATCCAGAGCATTTCACAACGACATTTTGCACTCACACATGTACCTCCTCCTGAAGAAAATGCATAGAATTTTGAGAATTCATTGCATGTCTGAAAGCAGCTTCTGTGTTTGGGAATTCCCCCACGTGTGTCAAGATGTGTGTGTCTTTTTGTACATGTGTGTGTATGTGTATATCAGGGCTCTGTCTGGAATGTTTTATTGTTGCTAACACATTGCAGTTATTAGCATTAGGGGGTAGATGTGCCAGTGTAAGCAGCATGCCTCACATGCTCAGCCCAGGCTTGTGGTTAGCTGATGGAGACATCTGAAGGAACAGAGCCCCTCAGATCTAAATCAAAAAGAATTTCTCCTTCTTTTTCATTCTCTCTCTTGGTTGTCTTTTCACTCCACTTTCCTGTTTTCCCTCTTTCTTTTTTTCTGCCTTGGCTTTTTGTTCTCTTAACTGTTGTCATCAACATTTGGGTATGTCAAGTGCAATAATAGCAGGGACATGGTATGTTAATATCAAGAGTTCAAGGTAAATGGATTTGTATTTATAAAGCGCTTTTCTAGTCTGATGATGACCACTCAAAGCGCTTTACAGTACAGTTTCACATTCACCTATTCACACACACATTCATACAGTGCATCTACTTGCAGCACTTTGTTATTCTATGGGGGGGCCATTCAGGGTTCAGCATCTTGCCCAAGGACACTTCGGCATGCAGATGGTTCAGACTGGGGATCGAACCGCAGACCTTTAGGTTGGAGGACGACCACTCTACCCCTCAGCCACAGCCGCCCATTCTGCCCAGTTCACTGGGCAGAATGTGAATGGGGGCAAATGAAAAGAAAATGGAGACTGGTCAGCCAGGTTCCAAATTGCATCACAACACCTACATCACAATTAGTAATTTGCCTGCCTGAATTACTAATCTTCATGGGATTGGATTTACTATGACTTAAAATCCTTAGTTTGAACAACATTTGGGAAAAGCAGAATGTATGCTATGGAAGAGCTCCTGCCTTAGCTCTATCTCTGCTTTGTTATGGTTAACTAATAACCTATTTACTATTTTCGGAAAATAATTTGCAGTTATATAGCAAAGAAACTGATTTCAGCATTACACTGGCTTTGAGATTTAATGCAGAATTATCCACACTTTAACTGAAGCATCAACAGCTACATTACTTTAAACACAAGATTGGTGGCTGCTGCTGTTTCCTGACAACTTCTTGTAAGACTAAAAATGTAATGGAGATCAAACCTGTTCTACAGAATGCGATAAGTCCACAGTTGCGCGAAAATGCACTCCAACAAGTCATATTTTGCGATGGACAATAGCTGCACTAATTAAACCTTGTTGAACATTATAAATGGGTTTCCGAGTGACATCAGCAGTAACATGCATATACGGGCAAGGCGTAGACCGTCTTAGAATGAATAAGAGTTTTGGTGGGGATCGATATCAAAAGTTGTGTGATTTGCAAAAAAATATATTATCATTCAAAGAAATAAGCCTGCATGTTAGCTTAGAGCAGAATAAGTTGTTATCCACAATGATCTGGTCAGAGCTCTGGATTTCATGAAGTCTGCGGATGGTTTCAGACGGAAACGGCAGGAATAGACAGCAGTTGTAGGGTCACACAGCTCCTACTGTTTAAGGCTGATAAATGAATGATCTGTGTTTGACATGTGTTTAGCGTTTCATGTTGGGAAACAGTTACAGAGGATAGCCAAGCAGACTGTTGGCTTTGAAAGCAGGATTTTCATACATGTTAATGTTAAAAAGACAATAACCACAGGACATCACATCCTTACTTTTTTAAGATAATGCAAGTTCAATGGCTGAACAAGATGCCCAGATGAGATACTTAGAAATCAGAAGTCCTAATATTGCTCCCTGTGGGAATGGTCTGTAACTGGGGTCTATGTTTGTTGTTATTCTGGGTATGCTGGAGTCAGATATTAAACATAGCCATTTTGACTTGGGTACAGTGGAGGCAGTCTTGGCAGAGACCTACAGCGTGACATCACCAGTGCTGTCAATGTGATTCCTCTCTCGTTAGAGTGAAATAGTTTTGTAATTGTGCATTCTCATTTTGGCAGATACATTGGAATCGTTTCCATGTCCCCATTCCCCGCTCTTTAATGAAGATGTTAGATTTCAGCTTCTGAAAGTAAAAAGGCAAATGCTTGGAAAATTAACCCTTAGCTGTCATCGTAAAATTTTGAAGGATGAAAATGTTCTAAGTGATACTTTGGCTGTTACAGACCTTGTAAACAGGCCACCCCCCTTTAATATCAATCTTAACAAATCCCGCATCCCTGGCTATTCTCTGTTGTGGTAACATTTAATTGATTTGAATATCAATATTGTCACGAGTTAAAAATATAACTGGGATTGATACATATTATTGGACTATGATAATTTGTCTAGGATATGTTGTTTCTATAGCAATTAAAAAATATAGTATATCACTATAGTGGGAAGAAAATTTACTAATATGTACAGTATAATATTTATTTTATATAGGAATCATAATAACTTAACTTTGGACATTGTAGAGCAATACTTCAATTTTCACTATACATTTAAGTGTGGTTAAAGTGGCAGTCTTGTAGATTTTCATTACAATTCATCATTATTAAGTCACTATCTATGGACAACTGAGGTAACGCTGGTGATTGAGTCTTCAGCCCACTGATGACACATTTCAGTATTTATATGTCTGCAAAATGATGAACTGTGTTTTTGTTCTCACATTCCTGGGAAAAGTATTAAGTTGCTGTTAATGCTAATTAAACATTTCCTACTGCTACCGATTCACATTAAGATTCCTGTATTCTCTGAAGTGGTCACAGGAAATGCAATGTGTTCATCTGTGAGCTCAGCACTTACTGCAATCATTCTTCAAAAGAGAATCAGCAATACAAGACGATATTCATTTTCTGTAGAAATATTGCAGGGAGTAATGAAGCATGAGGGGATTACCACATACGAGTTAGATGAAGAGCTGCAGGTTGAACACATCCAATTTCTCAGTGAGGTAACCAGCTCATTTCATTGTGCCCTGCTATTTGCAGACTCATTCAGTGTGTAGAATAATGTCAGGCCACGGTTGCCAACATAATAATCAAAGGGCAGATTATTGTGTAAACTATTAAAATGACAATTGTTGGTTCGGCTATAGGTCAAATAATATTGTGGGCAGCAATGACATGACACATTGTTTTGTTTAGAATTTATTATTATTTTCTGGGCTTTGTTCCATCCACAATTACTTGATAGGGGTCAGTAGGTACCCTCAAAGTATGAAAACAGTCACTCCACGTACTTTTTCACTAAGTCCATTCTAAGAAACGTTGCATTTCGTACTTCCTCGCCCGTATGATGTCATCTTGAAATCGCATCTTCTCTCAGCCCCACCTAGCCGGTAACAGTCCAGCCGCCGAACCCACCGACTGGCCTTCTAAAACTTGAACAAACATGAGGACGGTGTAACTTACCGTTCAGAAACATCGTGTTGTAACCGACTGTAAATATGTGGCTGGTCTTCTATAGATGTATCCAAACATAAAAACGTGACTTTCAGCTGTGTTTACCAGAGAGTGTCAATGTACCAGAATGAGACGTGTGTCAGCCAATCAGAGCAGGGGCTGATAAATAATCAATGAGGCAGGCGAAAAACAGCCTGTTCTGTCTGGAACACCAGAGAGAGGCAGAAGAGAGGAAATGGAAATACACATTGCAGCAGTTTTTTTGACTTGAAACCACTGATATATCATCTTAGGTGTACCAATACCTCAAATGAAATCCAAGAAAGGTGTAAAATATGGGCCCTTTAAATTCAGTTTACATTATACAGCACTTTGTTTATATTTCAGGACCCCACACATCTATGTTGATTTTCTCTCTCAGTTGTGGATATCATTACTTTAGAGAGGGGAAAAGAAAGAGAGCGAGAGACCACATCTTTGTAATAAGCTGTTGTCATTGAGATAATTATTCAGAGTGTCACACAATGTGATATTCATCTGGGTTCATTTTGGTCTTTAATCCCTCCAGTCTGACATGGATTCCAGCTGTACAGCTCTACTGTGCTTTCAAGTATGGGTCATTATATTTAGGCCGTGTGAGACTGTACATCTATTTGTGTGGTGTGGTATTCAAGTGTTTTGTCTTTAGTGTTTGTGGTTTAGTGTGTTGGTATACAAAATACAGATGATGCCAGTAAAGACCTTTGGCACACGGGAAAGAGTGTGTGACAAAGTGCTGACTGGCAACAGCCTTCCTGATTCTACCTCTATTTGAGGAGAAAATGAAACCCCTGTCTGTAATCACAGCGTAATGGCTTTCTACATTTGTTGCAGTTTCATTAAAAACCCATTAGCAGCTAATTTTTAGTTGAGCTGATGGATGCCTTTGAAGCCAAGGGACATTAAAGAAAAGGTCATTTGAGTCAAATGCGATGAGCTCCATTTTTTTCAGCTCACATTCCAGTTGGGTTGTCATCAATGGGTCGAGCAGCTTAAGTGTAAAAGCGGTGGCTGCATACCACCTGACATTACTGGAACTCTCCCAAACTGTGACTGTATGTTTGAAACAGTTAGCCACTTCTCTTGTGTCAGTCATCTCAGTGCCAGCTGGAAACTATTCTAATGAGAACCAGGGTCATTGCTGTTAAAATAAGCTTCGGACTACCTGGATATAGATTGGTTGAGAAGGTCTAGAGGAATGAACATGATTACAATGAAGAACTAGAATCAACTGTACAGAAAGATCTTAGAAGGAAACAAAGGAACTAAAGTTTCTAAGATCAAGATGACACGAGAACAAGAGTTGACCAGTAGAATTGAGAATAGATAAACTGTTTCAAAAGCAGTGTGCTCTATGGTGTATGTGAGGCATTTGTATCATGTGTAGTGGTGGACTGTCCTCAGTATCGTTATGGAAAAACAATTTGAAAACCATCACATCCACAGTGTCCCATTCCCTGGCAGCAAGTAAGCCGTTTTCAGACATGACCTGCAGATAGAGTCTGGAGAATTGGTCCGGACTTAGCCTATAATTTGCTCATGCAATGGTAGGTTCTCTGCACAGACACGTTCACAACAGTAACAAATCCTCTTATTCTCTGCGTGTGTGTTAATTCTGCTGCGGAAATCACATGATTTTCTTGACAACACACACACACTGTTGTCAGGTCTTATCGCCACAAACTCTCTAGACATATGTGTATACTAATGATTTAGAGGAGGGGCTTTGTCTGAGATAAGGAGCTATTGGGTTACCTTCATGTATTTGCTCACTCGGTAGGCGTTTACCCTCCACTGCCTGGCTTCCAATCTCCAGTCCTGCTACTTTGATATCAGCATGGGTTCAACAGAAACCTGCAGAGGAAAAACAACAATAACAAAACGTGTGTTTATCCATCAGTGATCCTCTGCATGCATCCATTCATTTGCTGAAACTGTCTGAAATTGAGTGGTTAATTACTTTGTAATACGTGGAGGCGAAAAACAAATAAAGAAAGTGCCATGTTTTGTTTTTCAGAAACGTGCCTTGGGCAATAAAAACAAACTGCCAATTTTCAAGGACAAAACCTCAAATTGCAATGAGGCCATTATTATATTTTTCTTTATACTGAGTAACGTATATCATATTATGTGTAATCTAAAATTGGTGTAATTTTAATGTTTAGTTTATATTTAAAACAGTTTACATTGATTGCCAGAAACTAAAGAATTTGGCAATGTCAGGTTATGTTTATGTCCTATTAGGTGTCCACACATCACAATGTTAACATTTGTGCTTGCTGTGACCTGAAATGATCCACTCATCAGAAATCTTAAGGTGTTCTTATCACAGTTTACATATAAATTGCATTGCCAATGGCAGTTTTGATTTGACTGGTTTCTTGTGTCTGTAAGTTGAAGCTTGTTTATTTGTTCTTGTTAAACTGTGACAGTATTTGCAAAGGTGCAGTTTCAAATCGCTAGAGGTGGTGGTTCAGCTAATGTGTTGAACAGCTCATATGAGGGTCGGCCCTCCAGACAGGCTTAACACACTGCCTCTTGGTTCCCCGACTGAGCCAGACGTGTAATAGGAAAGAGGTCAGATCTGGCTTTCCTGTGCCCTAACCCTCCATGGGTTCCCACTTACCCTCTGAGTAGGGGGTCCCCCTAACTTGTCACTCACACTGCCAGAACCTGCTTCGTTTTTCTTTTTTCCGTGTCTCTGTTCTTGTCTCATTATTTCCAAGTCATTATCAGACTGTTCCACTTTCTTATTCAGTCGCCCCCCCCCCCCCCCCCCACTATCTTTTTGTTTCTTTTCCCTTTTCCTTTTTTGCTACCGTCATATTTGGTCAACAGCTGAGTTGACATGCCTACAGGGGAAGAACCCCCCTTTCCCTGGTCCTTCTGTCTTTCTCTCCTTCCCTATCCCTCCCTCTCTGTCCTGCACCCTGTTGTGGCATTGAAGGTATCAGTTTACCCGGCAGCAGCTGAGGCAGCCTTCATTTGTCCCAGGGCTTCCTTCTGAACAGGCATTTTTGGTCTCTGGAGAATTGCTCATTGCCCACACTGACATTGCATGCTTAATTGCGCTACGTCCAAATTTGGCAGTCTTTTCCTTTAGTGGCAGTTTGAGTTGTTGAACTGTTGAAATGTAGTCTTGGCCTGCAGGGATAGGAATTCCTTTAGGTATAGATATGAGAGTCAACAAGGGAGAGAGACTGTTTCTAATGGGCTCAAGTAGCATATAGCTATATATTAACACCGTAACATGTGAGCATGTATTATTAAATACTAATCACATCTGAATCCATTTTTAGAGTTTTCTATTTAGATAAAACTTTTAAAGTTGAATGACGAGTTCACAAATGAAGTGTGAATATGACCAAGTTATTTACACATTATTATTTGCCGATCTCTGTTCTTTGGAACCTTGAAGTATTTATTATCCCTTGTCTTGTGTTTACCAATTCCCACCACTCACTGATGGAGTAAAAGGGCTTGCGTAGTGCAGTTCTACCGCAAAGACCCTTGCTGAAGTAAAGTGCAAATATTACTGCCAGAACCTCTCTCATCTCTTTTGGCAATTGCATGTTTACTTTACCGCACTGGGGAATCTTGTTTCTCTGTAAATGTATCCACAACTCATATTATGCAAAGTATGTTTAAAACCTAATCTTAGTTACTTAACCACACAGAGAGAAAGGGTTTCATTATAATTAAATATTGTCAGAACCAGGGAATGTGTGTTTATTTCACAGGGTATATAATATGTACAGCATGTGTCTTTCCTGAAAGGTGTGGCTGATGGTTTTTCTTTGCTCATTTAAGTTTGTGTGAATGAAGTGTGTGCTCAACTGCTCATAAAGTAAACAAATATATTTGGTTTGAGACTTTCATTGTTTACATTAGTCAGCGAAGGGGTGACTCCTGTGACACTCTGCTACACCGATCTGATATTTAAATGCTAAACATATGTGAACGCCTGTTTCTTTGTCTTAATTGTCTGACCAACTTACCGCCCAGGCTGCAGATATCTCTAATCAATGCCATACTGAGGGTTAACACACTCGACTCTCAACTCGCCCTCACTTGTCTAGAGTGGTTCTGTTTGGGTTCCTTTCTTTTTCCCTTGTATGTTAAACTTTTTTTGTATTGTGCATTTCATTTTTATCCACCATTCTGTGTTGCAGACCTATGTCTACAGTGACTATGAATATGTGGTATTTATTCAACTATACATAGTCATATTTTAATATGATGTGAAAATGCTTTTCTTCTGATCATTTTTTATGATTAAAGAGTTTTTTCAGCAGTTCTGTCTGCCTTCCAAAATGGACAAATATTTGTCCTCTGCATTCAAAAAAAGATTTGCCAAATTATTATTCCCAGTCAGTCCCATTTTAGTCTCTGCTAAAACTTGGAAACACGATTACCAAAACACTAGACATTTTGATGGAGCTCCTCCAGAGTTGGTCACATGTTCACTTAAGATACTTAAGTAGGTCACATGAGTTGGTCACATGATCACTTAAGATACTTAAGTGATCATGTGACCAACTCTAGAGAAGCTCCATCAAAAATGTCTACGACCAGATTGTCTCGTATCGAGAGCCTTGATTTCTATGATTTAAGCCTCAGTAGAGTGTTCAAACATACTGGGAACATTATGAAATAATAATACAAAACATGCCAATTACTTTTGTGCATTTGAGAAGCTGAAGATAGTTTTCAATTACTCAGTAACAGTAAATTTCAGCTACATCCACACAAAAACAGTTAAGTTCAAAAATGGCTTCCACACTACTCTGTTCCAATATGTTTGGAAACGTTTAGTTAAGTTGGAAACCTCTGGGCTTTCATTTTGGTTTGTATAGACAAAACTGAGACAGTGATGCAAAAGATGTTGCAAAATCATCTTTCCCCTCCTGATACCTTTTACTATAAAGTGACTTTCTTTTCTGGAAGAAAACAGTATCATCCTCGACTACCAGTGGTGGATGCAACATAAATCACAAATTACAGGTTGCTGACCTTGCTGTCCTCGCTAGCTGCTTTTGTGCAGTTAAATGCCTCACTTTTTAATGCTACAACTGCAGGCCCATGTTCCTATGGTATCCATTGGCAGGCGTGAGTATGGATGGAGATTATTTCTGATACATAGCTAAAAACTTTTGTGTGGAGACAACCACCTTTTTCTTTTAACCACAGTCTCATAGCTCCTCCACCTCATGTCACAGAGCACCCACTAGGCTGAGGCACTCAACAAGTTGAACCAATAAATAACCTCCTCATCCAGAACCTTGGCTCACTGTGTTTATCTCCTAGCTCATCTCTGAAGGGGAAGTCCATTTAATCGTCACACACCCACACACACCCACACACACTCACACACATGGACTTACATTCCTGGGCTTAACGGGTTGATGGTCTCTGAGTGCAGGTGACGTGCTGTTGTGGAGGAGAGTTTCCCCCTTCTCATCCATGGACCTCAGTTTATTTGCAGAACCCATTGTTAAATGGGATGGGAGCAAAGGGTTGTGTGTGTTGTGTGTGGGTGTGTGGGTGGGTGGGGTATACAGTGGTATATGAGAGATGCTCCCCCAACCACTTCTCTGCACATTGCATATGTAGCGATACAATCAGCTTGCATGTCTCCCAATAATTTAATTTCCCTCCTTGACCAGATACGTTTTTTTAGATTAGATGTGTAACATTTTTCCACATTAACAGAATTTCCATGCTTTGTTTTGTAATCAATCTTGCTCATCTGTCTTTAACCCAGATTTTGTATGCCTTTTTCCTGTGTGCGCGTGTCAGTGTTAATTTTGGCAGCTATTTTTGATTTAGTCTTAGTTTTAGTCTTTTGACGAAAATGCATATTAGTTTTAGTCACATTTAGTCATTTTTATCCTTCTTAGTTTTAGTCTAGTTTTAGTCGACGAAAACAAATTACATTTTAGTCTAGTTTTAGTCGACGAAAACGAATTACATTTTAGTCTAGTTTTAGTCGACGAAAACAAATTACATTTTAGTCCAGTTTTAGTCACATTTAATAGCCACATTAAACTCCTTATCTTCCCTTCTCAGGTCCAAGGACCCCCTGTGTTGTGTCTACAACTGCATACTAGTCTAGCTTTCAGTACTTAGGTTGTCCATTAGATGTCCCTCCTATAGGTCTATAGCAGGGGTCGGCAACCTTTACTATCAAAAGAGCCATTTTGCCCCCTCTTCCCCCAAATAAAATTTGTCTGGAGTCGCAAAACATATTTGATAACAAAGCTGATAAAATTTTATATAAAGTTATACTATACTAATCTGTAGATTATTGCATTTATGAAATTATAGAACAACAATAAAGAAAACTGTTGACATTTTATTTATTTTTACCTGTTACAACAAAGGGAAACACCAAATGCTTATGAAGAGGAGAAGAAAATACACAGGCAAGTGTAGGTCTACTTTGAAATAAATTAAACGCAGAACTATGTAGGGTTATTTGAGTCATCCCCATATTTGTGGGAAATGTATGAAATAAGAAGTACCCTATTTTGAAATAAATAAAAACATATAGCTGCAACCTATATATTTTAGTTGGCAAAATGTGAAAACAAAAAGTTAAAGCAGATCAGACTGGAGGCGGACAGTGAAACTGAAGCTCGGTAGAAACCAGCTGCAGCTTCTGCTCTGATCCAGAAGCTGCGGCGCTGATCTCAGAGCAGCTGAGACCAGAGGAACTCTGTGTTTTCACTGTTTCCATAGTTAAGAAGCAGCCGGTGAGTCAGTGAGCGGCCTGCTTCACGTGAACGAGCTCTGATCTCACTGTGTCTCTCTGAGCGAGTGCGCTGCGGCAGGGGGCGGAGCCTCGGGACCGGAGCGCTCTCTGGGAGCACACACACACGCACACACACACACGGACACACACACTCGCCGCTCCGGGTACTTCATGACGGCCTGATACGATTATGTTTTTAAAAATTGTTGTGACTTAGTCAACCGCCAACATTTTCGTTTCGTCTCGTCTCGTTAACGAAAATTAAAATAGATTTCGTCATAGTTTTTATTTTCAAAGATCCATTTCGTTACGTCTTCGTCTCGTCTTAGTCATAGGAAAAGGGGCGTTAACGAATATTTTTCGTTATCGTTATCGTCAACGAAATTAACACTGGCGCGTGTGCAATTTTTGTTCTTTAAAAACTTCCATGATAGTAATAATAAACTTTTTAAATAAAGTTTATTACTGTTATTATTATCTGTATGACCATGAATACCATTACAACTTTAGAAAACTAGGCTATGCTTTGTCAAGAAAAATGTGACGGTGTGGTTACTCTGATTGCAACCTAATAAGCAAAGATCATCTGATGAATACAAAATATTGTAATAAAAAAGATTATATCGCTTAAGAGACTTTAACATTAAAGAATCATTTACTAATCTAGGATTAATTAAATGATTGCGATAAGTTTACCACTTATGTAGTTCTTTGTTGAGAACTTCATTAACTATCCTCACTGGTTTCTTGTTTGTTTTTTCTTTAGGACGACCACGAGAGCGGTTCTAGCTCCACCAGTCGCAGTGCCTCAGACAGCTCCAAGGCTGTGGCTAAGCCCCGCCGCCTCCAGCAGGCTGCCCCCAGCGACCCAGACCTACCCCCAGGTAAATGATGGCTATGGGGCCTCTGAGGCTATTCAACCTCCTTCTACAGTGAATGACCACCTGGGCAGGCTCGGCCTTGGTGGGGGAGGACAGGGCCACGGAATGAGACTGAGATTACGGCTTATTTACTCTACTGAGATATCTTGGTTTTGTTTTCTACTCTCTCAGAAAGCTAATGGGACAAAATAATTGAGTTTATTGGAATCTTGTCTTGCTCAATGCCTGCAAAGGTCAGTATAAGTAACTTAAATGAATATAGTACCTGATTACACTGTGAAAATATTATTTTTGGAACTCAGCAGCACTGCATTTTTCACATGTATAAATCAGCCAGGGATGTGTCACTGATAAATCACACAGTGATGGCTCTTATCAACAAGGCCACTTGACCACATGCTTCCTACAGGGCCATGGATTCCATGCCTGCCTTAGACCTGCACTTTACAACACCTCACAAAAAGGGGCTTGTTTGATTGGGTCTGGATAACAGCCTTTTAAAATTATTTATTACTTCTTTTTACATCAAATTGTATCTCTATTTGTCTCAAAGAAAAGGATATACACTGTCCTCATATAAGCTAGTAAACAATTATCTATATCTATGCTGGCACCAACAAGTACAATTTAATACAATGCATTTCTATGTAAAAGTGTAAAATGATGCTTTGTTTCAGCAGTCTTTTTGAAATGCTAAACAAAAAGTATGAATTAACTTCACAAGCACAACTCTGCAAATTGATATAACCAACTTTTCAGAGCAAATCAAATATAAAGAAAAAGTTGTGACTTTTAGAGAAAAGAAAAAAACAAGGAGATAGGTGGGGGTCTTGAGCTTTCAAATCCAGGTCACAGGCATCCAACCTTAAGGCTCACTCCCAGAGAACTATTATGCATGAACATACGAACCTTGCCTCCTATCTGGTTGTATCTGGGGAGGATCAATTTCCAGGCTTGACATGAGATAATATCTCCCTCCAGCTGTTAAAGCAGGGTGCCTCACACCCCAGCATCTCCCTTTGGACCTTCCTCCAACAGACCTCAGTGTGTATTGTGTGTGTGTGTGTTTTGTTTGTGTGTGTGTGTGCGGGTGTGCGTGCATATGTCTATCTATAGTTATGAGGGCCAAATGTAGTTCAATACCATCATTGTGAGGACATTATGAGATACTGAGGACATTTTGCCTGGTTCTCACAAATTCAAAGTCTTGTTTGAGGGTTAGGACTTGGTTTTAGGGTTAGAATTAGGTTGGGATAAGGCATTTAGTTGTGATGGTTAAGGTTAGGGTAAGGGACTAGGGAATGCATTATGTCAATGAGTGTCCTCACAACTATAGAGAGACGTGTGCGTGTGCACATACGTACGCCTGTGTGCACTTTGAGTGTGTGTATCTGTTTTTAGTGTTACCGTGTTAATTTGTGTGCACACCTCACACTGTTCCAGCAGTGGACCTTGTTTCAACCCATTAAAGGCTGTAAAGACAACTCTGGGGTCAGAGGTTACGGCACCTCAATAACAGTGAGGAAGCAGATGAATGCTGTAATCCTGGCCTTCCTAATTAAACGCTAGAGGTGAAAAGATAGATGAGGTAAAACTAACCTACTATGACTCAGACAGAGGATATTTTGCTAAGAATAAGATACAAAGCAAACCTGTCAGGAGTATTTAATGTAGTTTAGGAAGTTTGAGGGCACAGCCAAGCATTTAATCACATATTACACAATTAACCTAATCTATTTGATGTATACATTTACCACTACTAATAATAATATTGATAATAACAATGATAATCATGATTATAATAATAATAATAATAATAATAATAGACCTGGTAATGTTATATATGTAGCACTTTTGAATAACAGTTTTGTGTTACACAGACATAAAATCGGAACATATATATATTTTTTTTTTACATGTATTTTTATTGGTTGTTAGACAAGATGTACACTGTCACACATGTTGCAATATTTCAATTAAATTTCTTTTTGTGTCAATGTACAATGAAACAGTAGCATTTTAACAATTTACATTTTTATATTTTTATAAACCCCATCCCACCCTAACATTCCCTGTGCCACAAAAAAAAAAAAAAAAAAAAGAGGGGAGGGGGGAGTTCTCCTAAGATGAAAGCGTTTGAGCTTTACGTTAATGCCCTATACTAATGAGAGGGGAGAGTGACAAGTTTGTCAAAATAGACCAGTAAAGGGTCCCAGACTTTGTTGAATTTTCCGGTTGATCCTCTAAGAAAGTATTTAACTTTTTCAATTTTTAAAAACATCATCATATCAGAAAGCCACACAGATGCCTTCGGTGGTAATTGTGATTTCCATTCCAAGAGAATTCTCCTTCGAGCAATTAGAGTGGCAAAGGCAATAACATTTTTCTTGTTAGTGGCTGTCGCAGTGTCGTTACCCCTTACCCCAAATATAGCCATTAAAGGGCTAGGTTGTAGATGTAGGCCAAAAGCAACATTCAAAATCCCAAATATTGATTTCCAAAACTCTTCCAACTTAGAGCACGTCCAGAACATATGAGCTAGGTCTGCGTTAGTGGCTTTACAGCGATCACACGTATCATCTAGTTCAGGGTATATTTTTGCAAGCCTGGCCTTACTATAGTGAGTATGGTGGAGAACTTTAAATTGAATCAGATTGAGGCGTACACAAGAAGAGGTTCCATTTACACAGCTAAGAGCTCTAACCCATGTCTCGTCTGAAATGGCTGTTCCTAATTCTTCCTCCCATTTTGTCTTGATGTCTTCGGTTGATACACTACTAAACGACATAATTGAATTATATAAATTAGAGATTTGGCCCTTCAAAGTTAAGGGAATCTTAAGTATGACATCTAAGTTTGAACTTTCCGGTAATTGAGGGAACGATGGGTTGTACGTTTGAATAAAGTGGCGTATCTGAAGATATCGGAAAAAAATGGATTTAGAAATAGAGTGTTTTTTGGCCAAATCCGTGAAAGTAGGAAAAATATTATCTATGAAAAAGTCCTTGCATGTAGTAAGACCCATAGTGTTCCATTGTATGAATGTGACATCAAGTTCAGCAGCTGGAAAAAGGTGGTTATTACATATGGGACTTAGCATAGAAAGGCCAGACAATTTAAATGTTTGCCTGAATTGTATCCAAATTCTTAGGGATGAGCGCACTACTGGGCTTGAGGAAAACAGTGATGGGGAGAGAGGAAGTTTTGTTGTTAACAGTGCAGGAAGTGATGACAGATTACAGAGCTTTGCCTCCTCACTGCACCAACCCGTGTCTGGGGCCTGAAACCAGTACATTATTTTAAACAAGTTAATGCAAGCAATGAATAAAACATCTAATTGAAAGCCATTTTATAACAATGTGTCTTCAGAAGTCTTGTAAAAGATGACACTGAGGTAGCTTGTGTGATTGGCAAAGGAAGGTTCTTCTACAGTTGTTGAGCCCTTACGGTGAGTTCCCTATCAACCTTTTTCTAAAGTCTCGCCCTGGGTACAGAGAGTTACAGTTGATTAGCAGATGGATGACTTTGTGCATGGGTGTAACAGATGAGCAGGTGTGCTCGGTAAAGCGGCTTAAGGCCATTCAGTCATTTAAAAACAAGGAATAACACTTTAAATTGAATTCTAAAAACCACAGGAAAACAATGCAATGAGGTTAGAATGGGCCTTTATGCTCATAACTTGGATATCTTGTAATAGCCCCACAGCTGCTGTGTTTTGTTGAAGTTGAAGGCAGTTGATATATTTCTAGAGCTGCAGGATTAGGCAAGAAGTACTGAACCAGATTGAACCAAACTTAAAACCAAAATGATGGCTCATGGGTAGGGCTGGGCGATATGACTTCAAATCAATACCCCGATTATTTCAAACTTTTACCCTGATGTTGATTGATGACATGTTAAGTGAGGGTAGTGAGGAGGGAGGACATGGGGCAGGGTAATATGGCACTGTACAAGGTGCCTAGTCCACCGCTGCAAAATTACCGTAGCGTAAACCCAACAGTTTGTGAATGAACGCATTAGGGAAGATATCAACCGAATTAACTGACTTGAACAAGATTTAGTTGGTTAGAGGTTATAAATGTTGATTTTGATACGTTTGAGGCTAATAGCCCAGCCCTAGTTATTGGCCACTGAAGAATACTAAGTTTTTTTCAAATTGTTCCTTAACATTGAGCACCTTTAGGTGAAAAACTGATAATAAAGCACTACAAATTTTTTGTTTAACTTGACATCAGCAAAAATAAAACTCTGATCATGGATTGGAGGCAAAAACAGATGGCTACCTTATTTTTAAGTCGCATAAATGTGTCTTCAAATTTGAATTTTCTTGCAGTCCAACGGCACATTGTATCTCAGAAGGTAGTGATCAACAAAAGCAGTTACATATGGACGGAGTTGCAGCAAGTGTCAGGGTTTATAAGTGTGTACACTATGTGTTAAGGTGTGTTAGCACAAACACCATCAAAGGGCAATGGACAGTCTTCTTTGTCAGCGTGTAGGTCGACAAACCACTATTTTGCATCTGGTCTCCTCCCCTTCAAAACAACCAAATCAAAACACAGCCGACACTTAAAAAACAAGCCACCAGCAATTATCTAGTCATTTGGCCCTAAGCCCTCACATGTTGACTGAATTTATCCTCCCTGTTCTCCCTGTGGTGGGAAATAAAGAAGTTAATTCATATGCCATTGGATTGGTAGCCACACAAAGACCAAAAACCAAGTGCTTCCACCTTGAGCGATTCTGTGAGTGATTATGTTTACTGCTGCTTTGCGGGGGTCCAGTGGCCACCGTTTGTGAAAAGCACATTTCTGCGATTTAGGGGATTCCCACGTTGGCCCTTTTCACGTTGTGAAACCATGCTTTGTTTCATATGAGATCAAAGAGATTTCATCGCGGAAGTCTCACTTTTAGTCGAGGTTTCTGTGAGTTTGTTGATTCAAATAAGTTTTCAAGCTGAACTCTCAAAATATCACCAAAATACTAATTGCATTATGATCTTTAGTATGAAATGCCTTTATCGTACGGTGAGAGACGTATTCAATCTGTGAGAGAATTGTTGTCCTTGCTAAATTCTTGTTTGTCATATGTGAAAACTTAATTTAGACTATTTGACTGAAATATTAAGGGATTAACTGCATCTGCAGGTATCATGTTAATGTTTTAAGTTGTTCCACACCTACGAAGTGTACAGCTATCAACCAACAGCAGTGTTTCCCCTACCATTCTATTAGGGGGGCGCTGCGCCCCCCCAACGGGACCTCCCGCCCCCCCTGGAAGGTCAAGTTAATTATTTATTTTATTTTTTAATATAGCGCCAGATCTCTCATAAATCATTTTAAGGTTACATTTCCTATAAGACAGGTCTATAGCTTGTATTCCTGTCTCGACATGGTCGCGCGGTTAGAGTTCTCCTCTGCTCTCTGTAGCGCGCACAGCGGAGTTCCATCCAGATGCGCGCACACACAGACACGTGCGCGCACACACTGACACGTGCGCGCACACACAGGTGAGCAACCTTCCAACAACGGACAGAGAGCATCCATCTGAAAACATGTCGCATCAACCACCTGAGAAGCAGTTAAAAATATCCGTGTTTTTTAAACGCTCCCAGGTGGAACATGGTAACACCCACTCTTCCAATGCTTCCAATGACACAGTCAGGAACTTGGGAGTGATCTTCGATCCTGATTTGTCCTTTAATAGTCACTTAAAAGTAATTTCTAGGACCGCGTTTTTCCACTTGCATAATATCTCAAAAATCAGACATGTCCTTTCGCAAAAAGATGCAGAAAAACTAGTCCACGCCTTTGTTACATCGAGACTGGACTACTGTAATTCACTATTATCAGGCTCCAGCAGCAAGTCGTTAAAGACTCTGCAGCTGGTCCAAAATGCCGCAGCACGTGTCCTGACGAGAACTAAGAAAAGAGAGCACATTTCTCCAGTATTAGCATCACTACACTGGCTTCCTGTTAAATCTAGAATAGAATTTAAAATTCTCCTCCTCACCTTCAAGGCCCTTAATGATATGGCACCTCTTTACCTTAAAGAGATGTTAGTTCCATATCAACCTACTAGAGCACTCCGATCCCAGAACTCAGGTTTACTTGTTGTCCCTAAAGTCTCTAAAAGTAGAGTAGGAGCCAGAGCTTTTAGCCATCAAGCCCCACTCCTGTGGAATAATCTCTCGCTTTCAGTTAGGGAAGCAGACACGCTCTGTTCGTTTAAAAGTAGACTCAAAACCTTCCTTTTTGATAAAGCTTATAGTTAGAGCTAATTAGTGCGATGTTCCAAAATTGATTAAATGGCAAAAACCCCTGATGATGCTAAGACGCACAGGGAATTTATGACACAAGACACACGGAGCTTCTCTTTCCTGCTTCTTCTTCCTTTTCTCCATATTTATCACATCAAGATAATTCTTATCTGATCAGTACATGTTACTAACCTGACCCCTTTCCCGGAGTTTCTGTGCCTTAGCGCCCGCGGATGCAGGGCCACAGCTGTGGCCGCACCATGGATTATGATTGTGGATCGCGCGTCAGAGGTCGCAATGGTGGATCCAGTTCGGTGGATTCTGTATCGTGCCAGCTGATCGTCGTTGTAATGGAGGATCCTTTGTCGCGTTGGCATCGGATGATGAGGGACCACGACCGAGGCGGCAGCTGATAATGGATTCTAACTGGCGGCGGTGGACAATGACTGTGGATTATAGTGGATCCCATCCTGATGCTGGATCGTGGTCTTGCTGGCTGCTGGCCAGAGACTGTGATTGCAGCGGGACTGCCTGACACATAGTATTGAAAAATGTTTACCCTCATCGATGCTGCTAAAAATCCTGATGATGTTTTCTTACACCTGACATCTATTGCACTTCTGTCCGTCCTGAGAGAGGGATCCTTCACATGTGGCTCTCTCTGAGGTTTCTACATATTTTTACCTGTGAAAAGGGTTTTTAGTAGTTTTTCCTTACTCTTGTTGAGGGTTAAGGACAGAGGATGTCACACAATGTTAAAGCCCTATGAGACAAATTGTTATTTGTGAATGTGGGCTATACAAATAAAACTTGATTGATTGATTGACTTGACTCCTGCGAGTAGCAGCCGGAGGAGCTCTCCTGCTCCGGGTCCGAGTTCAGAGAAGAGCCCACGTGTTGCACGGGATGCGCATTTCTCAGCGCCGGTCAGCCCGCGATTCTGCTTTCTCCGCTTGTTGTATTTAACCGTGAACGCACCTCGCCTCGCAACCTGAGCCTGAACCATTATTAATCCCGCTGCGTCACTTCCTTCTATCACTGTATAATCTATTTTGATCGGACCATTGTTCAAAACCGGCAAATCTGACGTGAAAAGATTTTTATTATTTACGGAAGTTTGAAAACGGTAACTTAACACAAACAAGGGTTATGACGAAGTGCTTGATTCTAACTAGTCCTGTTTGATTGCCATGGTAACAGTGATTTCAGGTAGTAGAGAAGTCGTGATGGGAAGATTGCTAGTAGGATCTCGACTTTAGTCTTCTTTCACTTTATGCGCATGCTCCATGACGTCTTTACAGCGATTTCAACTACTCCGCTCCAGCGTTTCCGTGTTTTCGTGACAGGGCTTCTTGTAGACACGATAAACATAAGTACCGGATCCAAACATTTTTCCGGATTCCGGCAATCCAGGTTACGTATGGAAGTCAGTGAATACATACATTACATACATGCATGTATAGGCCTACATGCATGCATAAATAAATAGATAGATAGATAAATTACAGTTCAAAGAGAATGAAAAGGGGAGTATTTCAGTTTTGTTTTTTGTTTTAGGAATGTTCTGTCGAACATGTAGACAGCATAAACAGGCAGTGGTGAGAGGAAACCAGACCCGGGCATTTATAGAGTCTCCCTGCCAGTCCTACAGAAAGGACAAACTGGACAAACACATGAGGTCTGAGCATCACAGAATAGCCTGTCAGCGCCGGTCAGAAATCCAATGTACAGTTCAAAATCATTAAAAGAAACACATTAACATCCATCATAATTCCTTTAAGTTTTTGTGTCCCTGGGGAAACACTGAACAGTCAACGTTTTCTATGGGAGTACCAGAGCAAGGGGAACAATTCACAGACTGAACTAAGACCGGCATACATCTAAATGTATGGCATTGTGTCCAGTTGTTGTGTATGCATGCATGGTTGTGTAAGTATGTGTGTGATTGGTGGAGATTGAGATTTACATGGACTAAAATGCAAACACACTCCTGAGATAAATCTATGGTCCAGTGCTACTGATGTCCTGGTACTGGGGCCTTAACTCAGAAACTGAATATAGCATCTGTTGTGGTATTACTGGAAAATGCTACTTATGGATAGAGAATATCCCACATTGGTAAAGGTTGGAGCTTTCTCCAGCTGGAGCTTTCTTCTGTTCTGGAGACCTGCTGTACCATGCATGGTTGGGTTATGTGAAACTACTGTTTTATCTCCTGTTTCTTTTTAAGGGGTCCTAGAGCTATTAATTGAGTGTGAGCATTTCTGTTTTTCTTGATATTATGACAAATTAACAGGAATATAGAATTTTCGAACTACTTTAACTCTTTGAAAGTGCTTTGTTCCACACACTATTGAATGTGTCCTCTTGGTTATAGTAATAAATGTACACATTACATTTCAGAATAACACCACAAGACCAACCTACAGTATATTTATTGTATGATGGACTTGTCAGTCTTTCTATCCATGTCTAATAACTGGCAAGGCTACTAGCTGCTAATACTTTCCATACACATGAAAAATGGTGAGCATGGACAGTATAGTGTTTCTTTCCTGTATTGCTCAAAAGAGAGTACTTGGCCTGTTCTTAGATCACATAAAGGAGCTGGTTTTTCCAGTCATTTTATGGTTGAGCAGTTTTAAATGTGCTCCTTCCCTGTGGGCCATAGCACAGGTGCTGGCTGTGTCAATTGTTTACAGAAGTTCAGAGCAGTGGAATGACTCGCTGTGAGATGGATTAGGGCTCTGGTGTTGGTGCAAGGCAAAAGTAGGTATAACAAGAGTAAGAGAGTGCAACAGAGAAATAAAGGCATCCCGACATGGGCAAATGAGATCCAAGGAGCCAAATAGCAGGGGGTAAAATGCTGGTTTTACTGCTAAGGCTGCAGGTGTGAGAGCAGCTTTCTTACTGACCCCAGATTTAAAGACACACACGCACTCAAACGTGCATGCACAGCCACATTCATGCATGCAAGAAAGCAACCAGGCCCCCACTCATACTCAGACAAGCACATGCATATATGCAAGCATGCAGACCCATACACAGATGTCATGAACAGGCATTGCGTTTATGAGTTGAGTTTAGATTATGTCATCCTCTCTTAATGCCAGTCTGTTTGGTCAGGCAACAAATTCATTTTTGTCAATTGGATTATGATAATGTTCAGTCGGCCGAATGTGCAAGAGGCCCAACAGTTAACCGATTCATATAAATATTTTCATCAACAGAGCCATTTAGTACTGCCTAATTATCGTTTCTGTTATGCCCTGGCCCAGGCATGTAGATACAGGAAGACAAACATTTGGTTTGGAAAAGAAGGGAAAAGCTTTAAAGGTTTATATGTTTTCAGTTGTAGTGACGGTGCTTAACAGTACATGGGAGGAATGAATAATGCCATTGGTCCTGTGGTTACGAGAATATATTGCTGTATATTTTCATATTTTATGGTCGAAACTCCCCTGTCTGCAATATTTTAAGGTCTTTCTTACTTTGTTGAGTAATAACCTTACTGTGTATGTTTTTCCTGCAAAGCTTCTGTTTCTGAGCATCACTGTGGCCAAAGAAAGGTACTGGTAACACTGCAGGATGGCTCCCCCAGCTCTGCTGAAACCAAAGCTATCGAAATGCTCTTTCTCTCCTGCTTTTTCTTAGTTACTGCATCCCTCTGTTTCTTTACCACAAAACCACCATCCCTCTACTTTTCACCTTCACTATAAAATCTATTTCTATTTCTATTACATTTGTGCATGTTATGTGTCATGTTAACTCATGCAATGAAGCTTGCGTTTTTTAAGTAAACATACAGGTTCCTCAGTGCTTTAACAGACCAGGGAGGGATATATTTGAATCAACATATACATAGTTTTGTGTTAAACATGAGTTAGCTCCTGAGAGGATAACCCTTCAGAGATTCATAGATTCACTCGGGATTTGTAGCACTGCTCAGGCAGGGTGAGTAGTAAAATGTTTTCTTATTGATTCTTAGCTACTTTAACTGTACACGTTCAAGGCATAGTTTGTGGCAAAAACTGACATGTCAGGACCTCCTCTTATTTACGAGCAAATGAAATAACATAGTTCAGTGGTACTGAGCTTCGATTTTTAGAGAATGCAGGTTCTTTTTTTACTTAATGTGTCCTGATAACTCAGTTGGCACAGGCAGTTTACCAAGCACAATCTCTGATACAGCAGTCCTGCAATACATCCTCCCTGAATGTTGTATTTTAATTTAAATGGTTCTTGAGAGTTTCAAGCAGTTTGTGATGCTGTTCAATAGTATAACATTACTCAGACTGGATTTTTCTTTCTTTTTACATCGGAATGGGTTATGTTTACCCTGTGTGTACAATGTATGTACCCAATGCTGACTTGATAACTTTAAATTGAATGATGCCATTTCATAGGGACATTACCATGATGTAATTTATACCATATGATAGGGCTGCTCAATTAATCGAAATATAATTGTTATTACGATTATTGGGTCAAACGATCTCCAAACTACTATAATCGAGTTGAAACGATTATTTGGCATTTTTTTCTAAAGCGACGTGCATGCGCAATTCAGTCCCTCCATAATCGAGCAGCCCTACCATATGATGACAAATTATAAGTTAATCTAAATCAACTGTATATCATGTCTGGAATCTTATTTGTTACAAAAGTTCATGCAAGCTACATTTTATTACTAGCGGATTATATTCCATTTGAAGACATGATGAAGACTATCATATTACAATACATACCATTTAGCTGACGCTTTTATCCAATGTGATTTCCAATAAGTGCATTCAACTTTCGATTATTTTTCAAGCTATATAAGCATTAGGTTGTGTCTTTAGGATGAAGAGATGCATTTCTTCACTTTGCATGATGTCATTTTCTGACTTCTGAGATTGACTCTCTTGCCCTATTATTTGGAGATATCTTGGAAAAGGTTTGGTGAAAGTCTTTCCATGTTGAGCTGTTTTCACACACACACACACACACACACACACACACACACACACACACACACACACACACACACACACACACACACACTTGAAAACTTTCCTACATTTCTTTTATCCAGGTGTATCCAATAAACTGGCAGCTGAATGTACTGTACATTCCAGTGAATATATACTAATAGAATCTAGTCACTGTGCCCTCCTCTGTAAATGCATGTCTCTTGTGAAATAAGTTATGAACATCTTTTTATAGCACTATGAAGAATTAAGTTTTGTTAACATGTTTCTCATGTGTGATTACTTGTTCGTAGGTTACGTGCAGAGTCTGATCAGGCGAGTGGTGAACAACGTCAATATTGTGGTGAACAACCTGATCCTTAAGTATGTGGAAGATGACATTGTGCTGTCGGTCAACATTACCTCAGCAGAGTGCTACACCGTGGACGATATGTGGGAGAGGGCCTTCATGGACATCACTGGTGAGAAATGGCTGCTTACATTCCTTGGTAGTGGGATTAACTAGTAAATCCAATAAGACAACCTACTATATACTACAGTAAGGGTTCAGTTTTGTAAGTTCAAACTAAGGTCAAACAGACATCTCAGAATGGAACATTAACATGATGAAAAAATATATGAAGTAAAATAAATAATTAAATGCTCCAATTACTCTTTGCTAAGTGTCTGATTATCAACAATACAGAATGCTTCTGTGGTCGCTTGGATTGAGCATTTCAACAAGTAGTGCCACCCACCCACTCAATAGTGTTTACTGAAGTTAAAAGGAACACCACAGTGTAAGGTAATCTGCCAGAAGAACTAGGAGTGTCTGTAGGATGCGTGTGTATTTTGTGTGTAGGTGTGTCTGTGTGTGTCTGCTCATCGCTCTTCACACACAAACTGACAATCATATTTATATGTTTATTTCTTAAACAATGTTGTCAAATCACGAATGGTTCTGGTCACTTGAACCCTGTGGGCTTCTCGTGTTGTGTGTAGCAAGTGAACTGTGGGCATGCAAAATGTTGGACTGTTTTTCAATATATGGAACATAAATAAACGTACTGGACAAATTCGAATAACCTCTGATTAGTATTGGTGTTCTTTGTTAAAGTGCAAAGTGAGTGCAGGCCAGACACTCTGACATAACACTCCAGCACTGTAAAAGATACGGTGACTACAATGTGAGTCTGCCCCAATCCAGAAACAGTGACTGCAATAATGGTGGAAACCCTGTACATTGCACACACACTTTATTATAGCTTATTTACAAGTAGAAGAAATGTATCATTCAGGCCCCAGCTTATATAGTGTCAGTTCAGTTGCAGACAGTGCTCTGGACATTAGATCTGAGTGTATTGGAGATGCGCAGTCCCAACTTTCAGAGCCTTCTCTCTTATAGTGCATATATTTACATTTGTTTGTGTTTAATGATATTGTAAGATGTTGTATGTTGACATGTTTAGTTAGCGTCAAGCACAATGGGTCAGCCTCTTATGTTCAATACAAAATGATGAATTTTCTCTTCTCCTCTTTTCTCTCTATTTAGCTCCAGAGCTGGTCCTAAGGAAAGTGATCAACTTTGCAGACTGTACTGTCTGCTTGGACAAGCGAAATGCTAGCGGCAAGATTGAGTTTTACCAGGACCCGCTGCTGTACAAATGCTCTTTCAGAACACGCCTTCATTTTACCTATGACAACATGAATTCCAAGATCCCATCTGTCATCAAAGTGAGCAGCTTACATTTTTAGAAATAACTTGATGAGCGACCAAGAAATAGTTATTTCTTATAGGTTAATTTGCTGTAACTTTGCTATCATCCCAACATGCCATACTTGTGAGGAACAGAAAAGATTTAAAATTTGTCATAGCAGCTAAGTGTTGTCAAAGGAATATATGACTTACTGCTCTTATCAAATCTTTGCGTATTTCTCTTTATAATTTCAGTCCATTGTTCTAAGAAGTGACATTCTGAATATATATGGGAAACAGCTATTTGTTTTTCCAAGATTTTACTTTGTATACAAAAAAAACAGTTTTTGTTTTAGACTTTTAAGTGCTTTTTAGAGAGATGTAAAAAAAATTCTCCAATATTTGTTCAAAAAAACATGTTCAAGTACGATACACAACCATTATTGAGAATCAGCTCCATAATGTCCTACCAATTGCAACAGTTTAATTCAGAATAAACACGCTTCTCCCGTTACAGAATCCTCACAGGCAGTCACAGTCATTTCCTTCTCTGTGACAGTGGAAAAGTGATATATATTTGTAGAATATCAGATATGATCTGTTATATATCTGTTTCTTGGCCATCCTTAGTTGTTCCTTAATGTGGTAGAGATTTATTTATGTTGTCAGATCATAACTATTTGTGATGCAAAAGTAGCTTGCTGGTGCATATTTAACTTTTGAGCTTTATATAGTTTTAACCAGAAAATCCACAGTGGCTGTCTGTGGTTTTGGTTTATGTGTTACTGGCTGAATAGGCTCACTCATATCTATACACAGTCAGTAACAAGTTTTGTGTTTTTTATGGTGCTCTATCTATATCAACAAAATTACACAAAAAAGATTTGCCGCATACTACAATACAAAACCATATCTGTTACATAAGGTTAAGCAATAACGAAGGTGCGTCCACTTTTAACTGTAAATCTTTTGTCATTTGGAATTCATCATCACTGAATAATACAAACTCATATCTTTCACATGCAACACTCAGCATCCAGGGGAATCTTAAGCAGTTTTTACTTGACATTTGGCTTCTCTATCTGACATGTGGGGACTCCAAAAGTGGTTAGGCCTGTGGCCAATTTTAAAGATATAATTTAACAATTAAAAATTAAAAATGTAATAACTTGCTTTCTCTTCCCTGTGCTTTCTCAGATCCAGACCATGGTGGAGAGCCTGAAATTGTCCATTACTGATCAGCAGCTACCTATGTTTATCCGCATTTTACAACTGATCATTGCCCTCTACTATGGAGAAATCGGAGGACACAAGGAAAGCGAGGGAGAAGAGGGCAGTGGTCATACCAGGGAGGCTGGAGGAATTTTACCTGGTGAGTGAGGTCTGTTAGGGAAGATCTGATATGTGACTGTTGACCGATAGATTATTTTGTGTTTCGTTTTGTTTTTTGACCAATTGATAAACAAAATTGTGAATATAAAAAATACCTGAGCTGAATTTCTTCAGAGCTGCTTTTTGTAGAATTTTGCACTCAATGACGTGTAGTGGCTAAAACTTGCATTTCTAAGTATAGCTAGTAAGATATATTTGGCTGTATTGCTCATATATATTTTTTATATGCTTTCTCTTTATATTTTAATATGTTCACTTTCTAAATGGTTCATGAGGCAGTCCTTCTTTTTGTTATCCCTGAGGTTCCTCCTTTTTGCTGAAACTAATCTGCTTGTAGCTCTGAACATGTTTATCCATGTACAAAGCAAGGGCAAGGGCAAGGACAGCAAAATAGATCAATAATTTTGTTATAGGCATCATTTTAATTTATCAAAATGAATTAAAACATTTGATATTCAGGTCTCTGGGTGGAAAGATGAGGAATTTGTGTAATAATATCTCCTACAGCAATCCTATCTCTCAGACAAAGCTCTGAACTGAGCCATCCCACCATCTGCAAAGCCTTGACATTTTTCTTAGACAGCTCATGATACTCTGCATGTTGCTGTGTTGTGTTCAGGGGCTATGTCTGTCCATATGCTACTGTTGTTCCTAAATGGGACATTAAACATCACTTTGACCATGGTGTGCGCTCCTCCTGCTTTTTCCACAAACAAAAGCCAGAGCTTGTAACTCAACACAGACTGTTGTCGTCAGGTCTGAACCTCTCAATGTGGACAAAGGCAGGAGAGAGGAGGATGAAGGGACGAAATAGGATGAATCAACACAGGCCCATCTCTGTCTTTTTGACTGGAGCACCATACGAAATCACACTCCACATTTCCAGGAGCTCAGTGAAATACATACATGGAGTTGGTTTCTCTCAGGCATACTATGCATATCCATCTGAATCATTTGTAAGCATCAAGTACAAGCTAAAGACACACACCCCCACACACACACAGATATAAAGCACTGTGAGTGGTCATCAAGACTAGGAAAGCGCTATATAAATACAAACCATTTACCATTTACATATACATAGACCACATTGTCTCCTTTTAAACCTGCAACCAACACCATTGGAAAAATCCCCACTTTTTACTTTATATCGCCTCTCCCCGATTGTTCATCCTCATCAACCAGATAGAACAGGATCAAATCCCAAGTCCTGCTAAATCAAATTACGGTGGAGGGGCAGTTGTGGGCAGAGGTGAAGCAAGCAGCCTTAAACAAAACAGCCCATTTGTTCACTCCCTCTAACTTGCTCCCTGTTGGCCTGGAACTTAAACTGCAAGTTATTGGCGCAGCTTCCAGTTTAGTGTCCCATGCCAGATGTTAGAGTGCGGTCATGCTACTGCTATGTGGAGTCTCAGAGAATGAATTAATATCCCATCACAAAAATATAGCATGGGGACCTGCTCTTGGAACCTGAGCATCTAGTTATGCTGAAAGTAATCGTCAGAGTCAAGAAGTTGAAGGGGGGCACTTCTGTGTGTATGTTTGTTGGGATGGGGTTTGGGATCCTTTTGGGCTTGTTCACAGACATATGGTTTTTCAGTTTATTCATGTCAGGTTTAAGAAATAAAGGTGCAGTTTTTTGGACAATAGTGGGAGAATTACAGCTTAAATGATTTACTTGTAATATGAAAATACACTATCTTGTGTCTTTTTTAACTAGGAAAGAAAGCCTTTTACCACAGATTGGTTCTGAGTGCTACAACATTTATGTATGTTGATGCTCATAGTAACTGACTTGGCTTACATGACCATTAGTTATTTTTATTTGATTGTAGTGTCTAGTGAACAATCATTGTCAAACAATTAGTAGAACATGATTCTGGCGCCACTTCTTCAAGACTACATTTGTTGTTGTGTTTGTTTCTTTTTCACTCTTACTCTGACCTGGCCTTTGTGCATGCATGCGTGTGCATGTCCACATGTGCTTGTTTGTGTGGATATATGGACAAAAGATTGAGGATAGATTTAGTCTGAATCCACTCTGCACTGTTTTAATAAGTGCTGACCTTCAATTGAAAGCTGGTCTTTTTAGGAGATTTCAAAGTGAATATTAATTTTTGCCCCTATGTGAAGGGGTTTTCTT
This sequence comes from Limanda limanda, assembly GCF_963576545.1. Classification (NCBI taxonomy): domain Eukaryota; kingdom Metazoa; phylum Chordata; class Actinopteri; order Pleuronectiformes; family Pleuronectidae; genus Limanda; species Limanda limanda. Next base: position 27,771,869 of record NC_083646.1, read on the forward strand.
TTTACCAATTAGCAAAGAGGAAAAAGCCTGTAATGCGTTTATGTTTCCATGATTCACTGTGGCTGCATGTTCTTGTTTTAATCTCTCTCTTTTTGGTAGGAGCCAATGACTCCTTAAAGAAAAGTTCACAGAAAAAGAAAATGGACATCATCTACTCACCACTATTGCAATGAGGGGTGGGTGAAGTGTTGAGTCCACATAACACTTCTGGAGTTTAGGGGTAAACTTTTTTGCAGCAGAATACAATACAATTGAAGTCAATGGTGACATACACTTCAGACGTAATAAAACACAGAACAGAAAACATGCATCCATGAAGCTTGTTTGGTGTCATCCAAGTGTCCGCAGCGCCAACATTCAAATTTGATTCCAAAAGGCGCCTTTACACGGTGTTATTAATCCTAAAAGTCCTTTGATATCCTCCTACGATGGGGTTCGCGACCCTAGGACACACCATCTTTGTCTGAAGTCCCCTAGCTTAGCAGCTTCCAGTGGACTTTTAGGCCTTAAAAATGGGGTAAATTACCTTGTTTCAAGTTGAATATGAATGTGCGGGTGAAACCACAGAGAGTATGGAGCATATGTGTTGTATCTGTTTTAATAAAGTCTGAATTGTATGTTGCCATAGACTTTATCGGTTGTCTCGTAACAAGTTTTCCCTTAAATCCAGAAGTGTTTGTGGAC